>NW_015151122.1:400456-414954 GCF_000732505.1 Cyprinodon variegatus
CACGCCCCCTCCATATATAATATCTATCTAAAATATGTGTGTGTGTGTGTGTGTGTGTGTGTGTGTGTGTGTGTGTGTGTGTGTGTGTGTGTATAGCCTATTTATGAAGGCGGGCAGGCAGTTCGAGTGAAGTGAAACCGACGAGTTGAATATAGATACTGCCACCCTGTGGGCTGATGTGAGAACTGCAACTGCAGTTCAATTAAAAAAACTCAAAACAGAATCATGAAAGCATGAAATTGACGGAATGCATTGTTATTATTATGCTTTTTTTTTTTTTTTTTTTGCGTTTTCCTCTGTAAAGAAAAGCCACTATTGAAAATATGCCATTTAAAATTAACGTATATTAATAATTTTTTTTTTAAGGCAAGGCAGGTTTATTTATACAACACATTTCAGGAGCAAGAATCATAACAAGAAAGGCAAATCGTAGTTGTGTTCATCTCATAATCAATGAACACAAAGAGCATAAAAATTTATATAT
Source organism: Cyprinodon variegatus (assembly GCF_000732505.1). NCBI lineage: Eukaryota > Metazoa > Chordata > Actinopteri > Cyprinodontiformes > Cyprinodontidae > Cyprinodon > Cyprinodon variegatus. Next base: position 400,941 of record NW_015151122.1, read on the forward strand.
TAATTATTAAACCCACGCAAGCTGCCACCTTAATGTGGTGGGGTTGTTTAAATGCCCAAATGATCCTAGGAGCTATGTTGTCAAGGGCGTTATGCCCCTGGTAGGTTCTCCCATGGCAAAAGGTCATAGGTAATGAGTCAGACTAAGAGCAGCTCACAAGACCCTTATGGGAAGAACAAAATCAAGCACAGTGACGTTGCCAAGTATGGCACAGCCGAGGCCCCACCCTGGAGTCAGGCCTTGGTTTGGGGCTCGTATGCGAGCGCCTGGCGGCCGGGCCTTGCCCAAAAGGACAACGTAGACCCAACACCCACAGAGGGATGCACAGGGGTCGGGTGCAGAGAGAACTGGGTGGCATTCAAGGTGGGGTGCCTCTATGCCCAAAAAGTCCACAAGTGATTTGTGGATCTGCAGAGGGTGTTCGACCGTGTCCCTCATGGTGCCCCCTGGGGGATGCTCTGGGAGTATGGGGTGCAGGGCCCTCTGTTAAGGGCTGTCCGTTCTCTGTATGACCACAGCAGGAGCTTAGTTCGTATTGTTAGCAGTAAGTCAGATCTGTTCCCAGTGTATGTTGGTCTCAGGGCTGCCCTTTGTTACCGGTTCTGTTCATTATATTTATGGACAGAATTTCAAGGCACACCCAGGGACTGGAGGTTGTCTGCTTTGGGGACCTCAGGACATCATCTCTGCCGTTTGGAGATGATGTTGTCCTGTTGGCCACATCAAACCAGGATCTCCAGCGTGCACTGGGGCTGTTTGCAGCCAAGTGTGGAGTGGCCAGGATGAGAATCAGCACCTCCAAATGCGAGGACATGGTTCTCCACCGGAGAAAGGTGGACTCCCCTCTTCAGGTCGGTGGAGAGTCCTTGTCTCAAGTGGAGGAGTTCAAGTATCTCGGGGTCTTGTTCACAGGTGAGGGACGGATGGAGCGTGAGATCGATAGATGGATCAGTGCGGCGTCAGCAATAATGCGGTCACTGTATGAAACTGTCGTGGTGAAGAGGGAGCCAAGTCAGGTGGCAAAGCTCTCGATTTACTGATCCAACTACGTTCCCACCCTCACCTATGGTCATAAAATCTGGGTAATGACTAAAAGGACAAGTTTGCGAATACAGGCGGCCAAAATTAGTTTCCTTCACAGGGAGGCTGTGTGCACCCTTCGAGATCAGGTAAGGAGCTCAGTTATCCGGGAGAGGATCGGAGTAGAGTCGTTGCTCCTCCACTTCGGAATAAGCCAGGGGGTAATTCTTGGCACAACAGAGGAAACCAGGAGGAGAGAATCGAAGGTTTGAAAAATGCATTTTAATTAAGCAATGCAAGACACATGGTAAGATTATTATCTTGAAAGAACTGCCAAATGTGATGTAAATGGCCAGTGGTCATAAATGAATTGAATAACTTGCAGAATGCCTGTTGTCCAATCCATGGTAAATAGCTTAGTTTGACAGACCTGTTAGAATAGTTTTAACCCATTCATTGCCAGCATGTAGCCTAGCTTACTTTTAATTAGCCAATAGATGCAATACTGATTTTCTAAAAAAAAAAAAAAAATCAATTTTATAAAATAAATACTCTAAATGAATATTTGAAAGGTGAATAAAATTATTAGATTTTATATAAGCTTATTTCATTTTCAGGCTTATTCTAATGTATTTGAATTTGTGAGCAGTTTTTTTCAGATTTTGAAAATTATTTCAAATGTTTCAATGTAAATGATTAAATTTGAGTAAAAAAATACTTGACTTGAAAGGATTTAATTATTAATTTGCAATATTTTGTGAGGTTTTGTTACAAATCTTAATAGATTCATTGCCAAAAGATTTTCCAAAGTAAAGTGAAAGAAGTGTCCTACCATGACTATGAAGCTGATCCCAGCGGGAAAATAGTCCCTTATTATGCAGGGCCAGTCCAGGGACTGACTACAGTTCTACTGAAAGGTGCCTTGATAGAGGTCAATGATCAGCATACCAACATGTAACAACTATAGCATGCATATTGTTTTAGGTTAATAGAATATAATAATCACGCTATGTATGCTTAGAAAAAAAAATACACCATCCCCCCTTTTATTTTTTTTAAAGCTCTACTACTGATTAAACATATAATTCAATTCAATCCAGTTTATTTATATAGCGCCAATTCACAACATTTGTCATCTCAAAGCAATTTAAAGTACACCAGATCATACAGTCAATTGATCTGTTTTCTATCTAAGGAAGTTTTCTATCTAAGGAAAACCAGCTGATTGCATCGACTCGACTCATTGGCTCGAATGCAATCCCTTACACTAAGCATGTTTGTAGCGACAGTGGAGAGGAAAAACTCTGTTTTAACAGGAAGAAACCTCCAGCAGAACCAGACTGAGTGTGAGCTGCCATCTGCTGAGGCCGACTGAGGTTCAAGGAGACAGAAGCAGAGATACAAAAAGCAGCTGTAAAAGGCGGCCCCGTCCAGGAAACACACAGCCAGGCAGACGAGCTCCAAGCCAACTCCCACGTCAGAGGAGAGCACATCCAGCCAGTCACAGTCAGAGAACAGGAATACACTGGAAAAACAGGATTATCTGCAACATCTATAAACAAATGTGTTGATGGCAGCAGCACAGCTAATATTTCTCTCCAGGATGGTGTCACAGCCAAACAGGAACAGACAAAGCGAAACTACTATGAGAAAAAGCAGAGAGAGAATATCACATTAGTTTTCCATCTGAAGATAGCTAAATATTTAGCTATTTATTTTACTTTGTTAAATAAATAGTTAGTTTGTTGAATAAATATTTATCTTAGACCTAAATATTTAGCAAACTAAATATTTAATTTGGAGCTAAATATTAATTTAACAAAGTAAGATTTTTATAAATGAATGAATGACAGCAAAAAAAAGGACTTGGAAAAAAAAGCAACCTTATTTATCTCTTAAAATAAGCTAAATAACCATTAATATCATTCCTACTTTTTGACTTCTTAATTTTATAAACGGCACCCCATGGTATTATATTTCTACTAGTGTCTTAAATGAACTGATAAAAAAAAGTACATTAGTGTATAAAAAGTACCATATGGTCTCTCCTCTTCCCATGGTGCTGTTTCACCGAGGAATAAATAAATAAATAAATGAATAAATAAAGGTTTAAATTAAAATAAAATTTGTAGGCATTCCATTGCCTTTTTGTTCGTATTGAAAACTACAAAGGTAATGGAGTCTGCTTTGACGTTGCAAGACTTTTCGAGCCCTTTTCTCGCGCAGTGGCTGATGGGAGGAAAGATCAAGAATCGGTCGTTACGGAAGCCTCACTCTGGCTTTTTCTAGGACCATTATCCTTTTAGATAACTAAAACCTTAAATTAGATCTATTATAGTTGATAAACATAACTGCATGTTTGTTCCAGTTAAAGGACCCAGATCCCGCTGCGCTCTGGTTCTCTGTCTGGTTACCTAACGCTGCTCGCTTTTAGCTGCATTGTTATTGTTTCTGCTCTCTGAGGGGCCCCCAGCTGGAACGGGATCCTGAGGGATGATTTCTCATCGGGTTCGGGAAAATGGATGAGAGATCCAACAGCTCCTACCAGCGGCTCTCGGTTTTCCTGTTAATGCTGCTGGTTTTTGGGGTGTTTACCATCCAGTATGCCTGTCCCAGCAGCTCAGAATGCCAAATGCTCCAGCAGCTGGGGGCTTGGTTCTCCCTCGGAAGCAGAACCGGGCCCCGAATCGGCGATAGTGAATCCCCCGATGGGCTCCAGAAGGACCCCTACGTCGCAGAAGACGGCGCTTTGGCCCGATTTGTCCCTCGCTTCAACTTCAGCAAAGCGGACCTAAATCGCGCCGTGGACTTTAACATCAAAGGGGATGATGTTATCGTGTTTCTGCACATCCAGAAGACTGGAGGCACAACTTTTGGACGACATCTGGTGCGTAATATTCAGCTGGAGAGGCCCTGTGAGTGCCATGCGGGCCAGAAGAAGTGCACCTGCCTCCGGCCCGGTAAAAAGGAGACCTGGCTCTTCTCTCGGTTCTCCACCGGCTGGAGCTGCGGGCTTCATGCAGACTGGACTGAGCTGACCAGCTGTGTCCCATCACGCATGGACTCCAGAGAGGCCCCGAAAAACCAGCCCAGGTTGGTAGGAAATGACAAGGGGGGACATTAAATGATCCAGATCATTTAAAAAGACAGTTTATCTTCAAAAGTCTTTCATATGGTTTTGATGCAGGATTTCTGAAGATCTTTCATATAAAATATGACATTTTTCTACAATTATCAGTTCCCTTTGTTAACATCAAAAATACACCAAAAAAAAAATCATTTTAATTGCACTGACAGACAAAGGTAAGGCAAAGCAAGGCAAGGCAAATTTCTTTGTATAGCACAAAAGACAATGCAGAGTTCTTTACATGATTAAAATATAGGAAAATAAAACAGAATCAAAGCAAATAGGATGAAAAAATAGTGAAAAATGCTGAAACAAGAAAGAACATTAAAAACTGTTCGACTAAAGAAGAAAAAAATTAACTAATGATGTTTCAGTTGAACTTATACGAGTATGCGAGTTTGGAAAGATAAACGCGGAAAGACTGAAAAGAGATATGAAACTAGAAGAAAGTGCTATACAGGATATAAATATTTATTTACATGTGTACAGAGACTATGTATGTACACTGTGTGCAGAATTATTAGGCAAATTAGTATTTCGACCACTTCATCCTTTTCATCCATGTTGTCCTACTCCGAGCTGTATAGGCTTGAAAGCCAACTACCAATTAAGTAAATCAGGTGGTGAACATCTCTGTAAAGAGAAGGGGTGTGGCCTAATGACATCAACACCCTATATAAGGTGTGCTTCATTATTAGGCAACTTCCTTTCCTTTGGCAATATGGGTCAGAAAAGAGATTTGACAGATTCTGAAAAGTCAGATGTCTTTCAGAGGGGTGCAGCAGTTTGAAAATTGCCAAGCTTTTGAAGAGGGATCATCGCACAATCAAGCGGCTCATGGTGAATAGCCAACAGGGGCACAAGACGCGTGTTGAGAAAAGAAGACGTAAAATGACCCCCCATGAGTTGAGAAGGATCAAGCATGAAGCTGTCAGGAAGCCATTAGCCACCAGTTGTTCCATATTTCAGAGCTGCAACATGTCTGGAGTGCCGAGAATCACAAGGTGCTCAATAACCAGGGATCTGGCCAAGGTAAGGAAAGACGAAAAAGGCACACCAGACAAAACGTCAAGATTGGGCCAAGGAATATCTGAAGACTGATTTCTCCAAGGAGTTTTGGTCTGATGAAATGAGAGTGAGTCTTGATGGGCCAGATGGATGGATGGGCATCAGTCTGGATCAGTAAAGGGCAGCGGGTTCCTTATCAACTCAGACGCCAGCAAGGTGGAGGTGGGGTACTGGTATGGGCTGGGATCATCAAAGATGAGCTTCACCTGATCTGAACCCCATGGAGAACCTGTGTTTCTTCATGAAATGTGAGATCTACAGGGAGGGAAAACAGTCCACCTCTCTGAACAGTGTCTGGGAGGCTGTGGTGGCAAACAGATCAAGACACTGACAGAATCTATGGATGGAAGGCTTTTAACCGACATGGTGAAGAAAGGTGGCTACATTGGTCACTGAATTGTTTAAATATGAAACTTTAATATTGTAGGAGTCTTTTGGGTTGATTGAGAACACAATTGTTGCCCAATAATAAAAATAATCCTCAATAATACAACTTGCCTAATAATTCTGCACACAGTGTATTGACATGCTATAAATGGTAAGCAGAGAGTAATTGTAAGAGGCTATAAAATAAATAAATATGGAAGCTTCTATATTTAAAAAGTGAACAAATTGAGGATAGAAGACAGGACTGAGGGAAGGAGGATGCAAGAGAAATGGGAAAAGCAACAAGGATGCAACCAAGGAAGGGAGGAGAGTTGGGATGAAACTATTATGGGAAAAAAAAGGAAAATGTACAAAGAGAGAGTTTCAGAGGGACAAAAAGAAAGGTCATGGATCAGGAAGGAAGGCTACAAAGAAATTGGGAAGGAGGGTTTAAGTAATTTGAAGAGTAAATATGTTTGATATTATTGTTTTCAGCACCTCCTTATTTACAGGTCATACTTTTGTGATATGGGAAAACAAATATTTTGACACGATGCCAAGGAGTCCCCTAACACTCCTTAATGGTCTGCTGGGATTTTTTTATTTCACATAAGGAGAAGTGTGGATAAAAGAAATCCAAGCATGGAATGTTTTCCTTCCAATTAGGAAGAAACACTAAAGCAATGATGATGTATCCCTGTGATACAACTTCATTATTGTTCATTAAATGTTGCACTTACAGTTCTAAGATATGACTGCTACTTGAGCAGTTTTACAGCTAATAGTCTGCACTCAGATATGAAGACATCTAAAAAATTTGAGTTTCAACATGTTGAAGTTTTAAAATAGAAATCCAAACGGTTATAACAGAAATTTGCACATTACAAGAATCGCAAAAAAATAATTTCTACTGTTCTGTGATTGAGATTAAATCTGTTTTTTCTTTCTTTCCAGCAGAAACTATTACTACATAACAATCTTGAGAGATCCAGTTTCCCGCTACCTGAGTGAGTGGCGTCACGTGCAACGCGGAGCTACTTGGAAGGCCTCCCTCCACGTGTGTGATGGACGGTCACCAACGCTGTCAGAGCTGCCAGGTTGTTATTCAGGAGACGACTGGTCGGGTTGCTCCCTGCAAGAGTTCATGGACTGCCCCTACAATCTGGCAAACAACCGACAGACCCGCATGTTGGCGGATCTAAGTCTGGTGGGGTGCTATAACGTCTCGGCCATGAGCGAGGACGAACGCTGGGCAGTGCTTCTAGACAGTGCTAAACACAATCTAAAAGGGATGGCCTTTTTCGGCTTAACCGAATACCAGCGTAAGACCCAGTACCTCTTTGAGAGGACCTTCAACTTGCAGTTCATCGCACCTTTCACGCAGCTGAACGGGACGCGTGCTTCCAGTGTCGAGGTGCCGCCTGAGACGCAGCAAAGAATTCGCCAGCTGAACCGATGGGACATGGAGCTGTATGACTATGCCCGTGACCTTTTCCTGCAGCGTTTCCAGGTGGTGAGACAGCAGGAGCGCAGGGAGGCCAGGGAGCGGCGACAACAGGAGAGGAGGCGGCTCCGTGGACGCTTTTCATCAAAACAAGAGAGGCGGTTGAAGCCAACTGAAGCGACGCCTTCGACCAGCGCCGAAACACAGGATCGTCGGAGGGAGATGGCAGCGGAGGACAGCATGGAGTCAGAAGTGCTTCTCCCAGACTGGTGGGATGTTGATGAGAATAGCACCATGGAGGACTACATAGGAAATGTGGAACAGTGGTAGCAGCAGGCTGCCTTTATAGGACGTGTACCAAGAATTGCCTTGTCAATTGTTGCTAATTCAGGTTACTTTTAATATATGCCTTCGTTTGGCCTTTTGTTGTTTTAAATGTGAATTTAATTTATTTAAACTGCACTTTTTTTCTCAGAACTGACATTCTGTTTGGATCCTTTCACATAAGTAGAACAAAAGACAGGAATGTTTTATATTGTTTTAGATGAGTCCAGTCTCTAGTAGGATTTTTTTTTTTCATGTATTTCATTGGAAATTAAGTGATGCACCTTGGAAGAACATGCCTTTTTTCTTTTTTTTAACACACTACATTTATGTGACCAACAATTTTTACATTTGCCAAACTGCTGTCTTCATTATTATGTACTTTTTCCTGTTTTTGTTTTTTCTTAACAGCGAAAAAAATGAACATTTTTGATAGTACCTCAATTTTCGGCATTGCCTGCTCATGTTGATCAAATATTGGAGTTTGTGTTTTTTATTTATTTTAATATAAATTATGCTTTAATATTCATCAAACTGCTGCTGTATTCTTGCCATAATTGCATGCCTTCATAAGTTTTTTCTGTAGTTGTAATCCTGGGATTACCCAGCAGGGGGCGTTAAAGTACCTTTAATGTCGGTGGTACATAGACTGTAGAGCTGGACTTGAATCGCATAAGATTTAGCAAATTTGGATAAATAGTATTCTGCTTCCTTGACTATTTGAAAGGATTTATGAAAGTTTATATCAGTCACAGATTTACCATTATAATAATTTTTAAAAAGTGTAGCTTAATCACTCAACCTACATTCATATTCATTAAATTGGAAAATTGTTGAACTGACTATTTTTATTTAATTTTCTGCTCATAGTTAATAAACAACAGACCATTTATGATTACATAACATCAAAAATATGGAAACTTCAACTAATTCATACAGATTTGTGGGCTTAATAAGAAGTATATGTTTTAGTTGTTTACAGGCTGTTATTTTATGTAAAAAGATCTTAATTGGGGAAGACGCTGAACAGGTGGCCAGCCTCTTAAATGGAAGAGCAGAGACCCCAGTAAGGTCTGACTGGCCCTGCAACACACAGAAAAGAAAAATTGTTGGATAAGAAAGTTTAATTTCCTGTTTTAGATCTGGAGGCAAGATTTTTTTTTTTTTTTTATGCGGAAAAGGGCAGTTTGGTAATATGAGAAAAGCTGGAAGCGCTGCTATTGATCTGGAAAAAAAAAAGTGACATTAAGCATTAAAATTTAACTTTAAAAGTTGACCTTGTGAAAGAAGTATATAATTTTTTGGGGTTTAGATTTTTTTATCTGGTTAAGGTAAGTTTTATGCAGAGATGAAATGATCTACTGAAAACCAAATACAGAAAGAACAAAAAAAGTTGCAAGCTTGTCCACTAAATGCATCAATAGTCGGTAGATGTGGTGAATACCCACATTATTTATGATCAAATTAAACATTTTTGTGCCCTCTTGATATTAGAAACACAAATGCACAGATTGCCAACAAATATTAATTTTATGCAAAGTTGAATGAGTTAATGCTCTTATGGCAGTATGTTTAGATGTTGTTTAAGCTACTATCATCACTACTGAAAAACTGGTATAGATTTTTCAGAAACTAATTGTGAAAAGGAGGGATTTACAGCATATCAGTAAGCAAGCATTAAATAAAACAATGAAATCAATCAAAAGTTAAGAAGTAATTTATTTTGAAACATGAAAAGGGTTCATGCCGGTCATGTTCATGACGAAAAATGAAAAACAATTGCTTAAACTGACATTTCTTATGCTGGTTTGAAATGGGATGTCTCCGCTGCTGTAAAACAGCTACTTTCTGGCTAAATCTGCCATCCCGTTCAGAATATTTGTGCTTTTAACACAAATAAAATATTTATGCTTTTAATTTTCTGATTTAGATGTAAATCTTTACATTTAAATCAGCAATATGTTTTCATGTAGCATTATAATGACAGTCAATGTTAGATCAAAACACATTTCATGTCAGTTTGGTTCAAATATGGGGATAAAAACACAATAGGCCTGCTAAAGCAAATAATACACAGCTGAAATTTGGATAATTTGAAATATATTAGTAAGGCTGAAACAATTAGTGGGATTATTGAAATAATCCTCAACTAATTTAGTAATTAATGGTTAACTGGAGTATAGAGACTGTAAAACATGCCTTTAGCTCACAGAGCAACTTAGAGCAGTAATTATATCAAAATGATAAAATATATATATATACGCATTTTGCATCCAAAGATTTAAAAAGCACTAAACATGCTCTATCCAGTAATACTCAAGTTTAAACGTTTAAGTTTCACCTGGTTTAAATTTGTAAAAAGTCTTCTTTATGGAACCTTTGTCTATCCGATTATTAATCGATTAATCGAAAAAAAATAATTGACAGATTAATCTATTTGCAAAATAATCATTAGCTGCAGCGTTATATATTAGCAACTGATCAGGGGCGGAGCTAGATGGGGGGCCAGAGGTGGCCTTGGCCACCCTTAGCCAATAATTGGCCACCCCTACCATATTTTTCGCCCTCTAATACAGACGGTGGCAGCAGTATAATTATCAAGAGGAATGTTTAAACTTATTAAACATTTTAATTTTTCATATATTAATAGTTAATTGACAACTAAAAAGCTGTGGTTAGTTATGCACATGAAAAAATACTAACTTTAAGTTGATATATAAAAAAATTATGCTCTTTTAAGACCCTAATTTTTTGTTATATGGGGTAAAGACAAAATTAGTTTTCAGTGAAATCATAGATAAATAACTACTTTAATAAAAACTTAAAAATCCATTTAATGTAGATATTAGTACATGTTATGCCGAACAATTCTTGATAAAAGTAGGTAAGTAATGACAATGGAAAAGACATTTTGTCCACTATACCTTTTATTTAGACAGCATGGATGTTTAAATATATGCATCTATTTGTAATCAAAAGGCTGTAGGAAAGTTCTGTTTGTCTTTATTTAGAAAATATGGATGTTTTGCTTGTTCCTGTTGGAACAGTGTAGAGGGACCCAGGGGCGGAGCTAGATGGGGGGCCAGGGGTGGCCATGGCCACCCTTAGCCAATCATTGTCCACCCCTACCATTTTTTCCCTCTAATACAGACGGTGGCAGCAGTAATACTCTCAAGTGGAATATTCAAAACATTAAAAAAAAATAATAATTCTTCATGTACTAACAATTACTTGACAACAAAAACATTGTGATAGATTATGCACATTAAAATACTAACATTAAAGATGATAAGTACAGAAGTCATGCTCTTCCCATAACCAAATTTTGTGTTTCATGGGGAAAAGAATAAATGATGTCTCTGCAACTCATCTAGGAGTCTTCCGTGAAATCATAGATAAACTATTTTAACCTTTTTAATCTTTAATCTAATTTTAATTAAAAAAAACGTATCAAATAATCAATTTATGTAGATATTAGTACTTGTAAATATCAATTTTATCCAGAATGATTGTTGATAAAAGTAGGTAAGTAATGAGAATTGAAAAGATGTTTTCACTACACCTTTTATCTAGGAAGCACAGATGTTCACTGGAAACACAATCTAGAAATAAGCAAAAATTTCTTAAATTAAGTGTATTTACCCTTAATTTGAGTAGGTAAATGAAATGATTTGCCAATGGAATGAGTATTTTAACTCTTAGAATAAGATATTTAGATAAAATGCACTTGAAATAAGACAATATAATTGCGTTTTCTTATTTTGAATGTAAATTGTCTTGTTCCATTGGCAAAATGTGTCTTTAATCTTCTCAATTCAAGAACAAATGCACTTATTTTAAGAAAAAAATTACTTATTTAGATTATGATTTTTTTCCACTGTTTAGAAATATGTTAGAAATATGTTATATATATATGTTAGAAATATGTTATATATATATATATATATATATATATATATATATATATATATTTCTTAGCAAAGGCTTCAGGAAAGTATAGTTTGTCTTTATTTAGAAAATATTGATGTTTTGCTTGTTAATTTTCCTCCTCCTGTCTGGAAGATGTAGATTGACCCTGAAGTTCAGGTTCTGGTGCCACTCCTCAGTGTACATTGTTTTTTTTTATTGGCCACCCCTATTGAAATGTTCTGGTTACGCCTCTGCTACCAATAACATGATCAATGGGGGTGAAAATGAACATATTGATGGGTTGTTATGGGTTTCCAATCAGGAAGCCAAAATCTGAAAAATTGAATTAATTGAAAAATGAAAGAAAATTGTTACAAATGTTCAGTAATTATTTAAAGTCACATAAAAACTCATAAAGTGATTATTATTGCCTTGTTTTTAAAAGGCCTTTAATTTGTGTTTTTCATTTCTTCCATCATAGAAACGGAGTCATCCCTCTACAGTTTGCCCAATTGTGTCGTGACCTGATCATACCTCATAAACAAACCCCTCTGCTGTCATCCAACTCCTCCCATTGGATAAAACCCTCCCTCTGGCTCTAATCTGTGATCTGCTGAGCGCAAATGTAGTTACAGCTGATGTTTCTGCTGCCGCTTCTGTCTGTTCCTCTGCAGCTGCTTCGCCTTTCCTACTCGCCCTGATTTTTATTTTTATTTTTATTTTATTTCATTTCTTGCCACTGCATTTTATTTCCTCCCCTCCTGCGCTTTAGTGCAGAGCTTTTACGCAGCCCTACAGATAAATAAGGAAGTCCTTGGCGGAAAATACCAAGCAAGCGTATTTCAATCGGCTTGGATTTGAAAAAAAGACATTTGATCCGGACTGATAACAGGTGAGCGTCCGGATGGGGTTGGTGTGTGGGGTAGAGGGGGGGCGCTTGGTGACGTTGCAGCCTTTTAAACTCGCTTTGACGCATTTTTGCAAAGATCATTTGTTTTTGTTGTTTCTTTCTGCGTTTTGCGCGTCGCTCCTCCAACAAATCCCGCCTGTTGCATGCAGCCTACGTGCAAAAACTGGCTTTGGTTGTTAAAGATGGGCGTAATACAGGCAAATTAGTCATAACGCTCTTGCTTAACATGGACTGGAATGTCTTGGCTCCTCTGTCTGGATACAAATGATGTGGTGACGAATTTCCATATTCCAGCCTGTATAAATAGGTTTGTTATATTATAAGCTACAACAGTCTGTCTTTTTAAATACTGTGTTAGGTTTTTTAGTTGTTTTGAGAGTTAAATGCATTTTGGCATCCTGTTATCCAGGGGCGGAGCTAGATGGGGGGCCAGGGATGGCCACCCCTAACCATTTTTTTCTCTCTAATACAGACAGTGGCAGCAGTAATAGTGGAATATTCAAAATATTAAAAATCTTCATATATTAACAATTACTTGACAACAAAAACACTGTGGTTAATTATGCACATCAATATACTAAAATTAAAGATAATAAATACAGAATTCATGCTTTTTTCAGAAATAGATTTTGTGTTATGGGGTAAAGAGAAAATTATGCGTTTCTGCAAGTCATCTAGGAGTCTTCACTGGAATCACAGATAACTATTTTAATACAACCTTAATAAATTTATGCAGAATGAATATTGGAAAAAGGAGGTAGTAATGACAAGATGTTTGCGGCAGAACTCAAACCTGAAACATTTTTATCCACTATACCTTTCATCTAGAAAGCACAGATGTTTAAATATATGCTTCTGTTTGTTTGGAAAGACTGTATGAAAGGATAGTTTGTCTTTATTTAGAAAATCTGGATGTTTTACTCATTCATTTTCCTGTTGGAACAGTGTAGATTTACCCAGAGGTTCTGGTGCCGATCCACTTTTGGCCACCCCTCAGTGTACATTGGTTATTGGCTGGCCACCCTTATAAAAATGTTTTGGCTATGCTGCTGCTGTTATCAGATGTCGGCTATTAAGGCTATTACAGCAGTGTAAACTGTAGATTATCTGCTTGTTATTTAGAAGCTTTTATATAGGATTTCAATGTAAGTGTCTCTTAATACAATAAGTAGGAGATTCTAGGAATCTTGTCCTTTTTTGACCTAAAGGGGTCAGACTTTTAAACCACCATGATATTCTTTGTTGTCATTAGGGGTTTGCATAGGCTGTATGCAATCTTGCTGGATGTGCTGTCCTTTATCTTGTCTGCTTTAACAAAACAGCCAGTCAAGACAAGTTCACACTCCCCTCCCGGCTGTGGACTCTGTACCTGTCTGGCTAGTTTTTCTTTACTTAATATAAACAGAGATAAACTGACAAACCATGCTCACACTGACAGGAGTGCATGCAGTCACCTTTCCCACACAACCAGTTTTGTTTTCTCTTCTCACAATAGCACACAGTACGGAAGAGGATAAGGGCCACTGAAAAAATTAAAAGAGTTAACTGATTTTTTTTTTTCATTTTATTTCAGTATAATATGAGGAAAAAGTCAGAATTCTGACTTTAATCTCAGAATTCTGACTTTTTTCTCAGAATTCTGACTTAATTCTAACATCTAACAAACATGTTAGCATCAAGTTCTAGCCATGTTTGTTTTAAAGACTAAACTAGCTCTCTTGTTTCAATCACCTTCTGCTCTTCCATTAATGAAATAGCATCACCAGGGACCCCTCAGACATGTAAAACGTCGCCTAATTGCGTCATTTTCCGCCAATGTGCTTCCACATCTCTTTCTTCATGCCCA
>NW_015151122.1:415435-430537 GCF_000732505.1 Cyprinodon variegatus
AGATTAAAGTCATAATTCTGACTTTTTCCCATTTTAAACTGAAATAATATTTAAAAATCAGTTAACTTTTTTACATTCCCAATGGCCCTAATCCTCTTCTGTAACACAGTCATATAAAGTTTCTTATTATTTCATATCATGCTTTTTATTTATTTTAATGTTCTTTTTTTTCTCAAGTGACCAGATCAATTTATGAAGGGAATATGAATATTTAAACAAATATGTGCAACCCTAGAGTAAAAAAAGTTAGTCTTTCATTCATATTACTTAATTGACTTAGCAGCATTTGAGGAATTACCTTTTATTTAGGTGATGCTGGTTTGTTGTGTGATTTGGAGCTGTGGTGCTTTTAACGAGCTGAAAGGATTACTAATACTTAACCTAATTACTTTGCTCCCTCCCTTTAAGCTGTTTGCTTTTTCGCACACTTTGATTTATAGATTGTTTTCTTACGCCTTTTAAATAAATTAGCTTGTTGCCTATATTGGTTGGGCTGTTTTTGCCCTCATCCCTAAAAAAATGTTGTTGAGTTAGCGAGCAGTAACCTGAATAATAATCCTGAGATGAAATGTTTTCACAGCAATCTGTGCCTCTAAAAGTGGAAATCACCAAACTTTTGGGAATGAGGTTACTCCACTCTGAATAAAAAGTCCCAAGGGGAACTCATGTCCTTATGTGAAACCAAAAGGAGTTATTAATAATAAAATAAAAAATCCCTGGTATTCTGGGAGTCAAGAGTTTGATTGAAGCCGTTTACAGTAAATGGAATAAATGTTTGTTAAAAGTGGTGACATTTTGGCAAATACTTTTACATTCCTTTGTGCAACAGTTTCATGCCTTTTTAATTCCCACTGAAAAGCTTCTTTTCCTGCTTTGCAGTTGATGGGGCTTTGAAAAAGTATCCTTGTACCTTTAACCTTTTTTGCATTTGTGTGACCTTACAGACCGTAAACTTTATTATGATTTTGGGGGATTTTTAGACCAAGTCAAATTAGTGTATGACTGCAAATTTGAAGGGGAAATTGTACAAAATATTACATTTTATTTTACAAATATTAATCCCTAAATTTGTATTAAGCTTCCCTGAGTTTTCTCAGTTTCATAGAACCAGCTGCACTTACATCTTTAAGTTTTGAGGTATTCTTAGACATTTTGAAAATGTGTTTTTTTTCTTTTGTATTTATACCCATTTTCATTTAAGAGGATTTAGTTTTGCTGTATTTCATTTCGGTTACTAGAGTAACCGAAATGAAATACAGTGCAATTCAAATACACCCAAAATTGTTTACATTTCTATTCATAGAGGCATGAATAGTTTTGCAAATCACAATATCTTAGCACCTTTATGGTTTCTTATTAATGAGAATATTCAATAAATAAATTGTTTTATAAATTGTTTAGTCAGCAGCTATCTTTGTTGTTTTTTCCTCAGCTGTGTTGCTGTTGAAGTTAGGCAAGTCTAACTGCATCTTTATTAAGTAAGTAAATTACTTTCACAAAGTCACAAAGTGTTTAATGTAAAGAACAGGCATAGAAGCAAAGAAGACAAACATTGAGGGGAAAAAACAAATACAGTATACTTAATTAACCTGTATCCTAATAGTTATAATATTACATAGATATTTGACATGTTTCAAAACCTTTAGAAACATTTTTGACAAAATTGAACAAGCACATTTTTCGAATGATGAGCTCTTTGTAGGGAAAAGTATTTTGAATAAATTGAATTTATTTTGTGACAAAACAAATTTGCAGCATTAGCCGGACAACAGTCGTGAAGGGACAATGCAGGATATTTCTATTCTAAATATCAGCACGACAGATAAAAACACAGGACAACAAAGAGCCTATTTTCATTTTGGTCCTCCAAATACCCAACACAAACATGCAGCATATTGCCAATATAAACCATAGATTTTTGCAAGAAATCCTGCAGAAGATAAAAACTGAGAGAAATATGACAACCAGCACCGTTTAATGTTTCTCTGTGCCTTTCTGTGGTTCTCCAGGTTTGCTCTGCCTGTTTAGGTGGCACCCAGTCTGCATCGCAGCCATAATGCAGACATCAGAGCTCAGCTGAAGGTTACACTGTTGGAAGCCCTTTGGTGTGCAGTGTTTGATGAAGGACGCAGTACAGATATGTCAGCTACTATGGCTTTCATCTGTCTACCTTGTGCCACTCCAGCCAAGTTCCAAAAAAACACCTTATTCAGCTTTACCACAGGCACCTGGTTGGAGCTTAAAGACTATTAGAACTTTCATATGCTATATTTAGTCATTTCTATTAAGTAAAATGCAGCAAAAACCTGGATAAACTCTGTAAAAGCACAGTCTAAATCGGGCGTGTCCAATATGTGGCCTGAGGGCCATTTGTTGCCCTCATGATGATGTTGTATGGTCCTCAAACATAATTTAAGAGTGGTATGATTTCTGTTTATCAACTTAGTCTAAAAGAAAATGTTGGTGTAATTTTTAAATATGAAAAATTCCCAATGAAATGTTCCGTCAGTCAAAAAAGTAAGGCACAACACACAGTATTTATTTTTTATCAGCCATGTTCTTTTTTATTTTTGTAAATAGATTTAATCCTTTCCAACTTATTCTACCTGAAAACACTGTACTAGGGCTGAAACAATTGGATTATTTGTGATTAATCGATTATTAAAATAATCATTAACTAATTTATTCTATTTATTAATTCATCGTTAAAGGTATTGTGGAGGATTTCTTTAAAGACCCACCCTCTCACTTAAAAAAANAAAATTGAACAAGCACATTTTTCGAATGATGAGCTCTTTGTAGGGAAAAGTATTTTGAATAAATTGAATTTATTTTGTGACAAAACAAATTTGCAGCATTAGCCGGACAACAGTCGTGAAGGGACAATGCAGGATATTTCTATTCTAAATATCAGCACGACAGATAAAAACACAGGACAACAAAGAGCCTATTTTCATTTTGGTCCTCCAAATACCCAACACAAACATGCAGCATATTGCCAATATAAACCATAGATTGTTGCAAGAAATTTTGCAGAAGATAAAAACTGAGAGAAATATGACAACCAGCACAGTTTAATGTTTCTCTGTGCCTTTCTGTGGTTCTCCAGGTTTGCTCTGCCTGTTTAGGTGGCACCCAGTCTGCATCGCAGCCATAATGCAGACATCAGAGCTCAGCTGAAGGTTACACTGTTGGAAGCCCTTTGGTGTGCAGTGTTTGATGAAGGACGCAGTACAGATATGTCAGCTACTATGGCTTTCATCTGTCCACCTTGTGCCACTCCAGCCAAGTTCCAAAAAAACACCTTATTCAGCTTTACCACAGGCACCTGGTTGGAGCTTAAAGACTATTAGAACTTTCATATGCTATATTTAGTCATTTCTATTAAGTAAAATGCAGCAAAAACCTGGATAAACTCTGTAAAAGCACAGTCTAAATCGGGCGTGTCCAATATGTGGCCTGAGGGCCATTTGTTGCCCTCATGATGATGTTGTATGGTCCTCAAACATAATTTAAGAGTGGTATGATTTCTGTTTATCAACTTAGTCTAAAAGAAAATGTTGGTGTAATTTTTAAATATGAAAAATTCCCAATGAAATGTTCCGTCAGTCAAAAAAGTAAGGCACAACACACAGTATTTATTTTTTATCAGCCATGTTCTTTTTTATTTTTGTAAATAGATTTAATCCTTTCCAACTTATTCTACCTGAAAACACTGTACTAGGGCTGAAACAATGGGATTATTTGTGATTAATCGATTATTAAAATAATCATTAACTAATTTATTCTATTTATTAATTCATCGTTAAAGGTATTGTGGAGGATTTCTTTAAAGACCCACCCTCTCACTTAAAAAAATAAATTCTCATGCAAGAGCATGCACAAACCCATTTGTCCTCTTGCACACCCTGTTTAAAATGTGCTGTTCTCATAGCTCATACAAGCTTACTGTGGGTAAATACAGCAGGGACTCTTTAGTGGACTTTATAGCAAACTCAGATAACTGACCGTTCAGACAGATGATCACTACTTTTTTTTCTCTG
Source organism: Cyprinodon variegatus (assembly GCF_000732505.1). Taxonomy (NCBI): domain Eukaryota; kingdom Metazoa; phylum Chordata; class Actinopteri; order Cyprinodontiformes; family Cyprinodontidae; genus Cyprinodon; species Cyprinodon variegatus. The sequence continues at coordinate 419,479 of NW_015151122.1, forward strand.
TTGGCCACGTAACTCCTCCTCCACTGCACGATGCCTACGCCATCTTTGTTATTAGTCGCCGCTGTCAGGTAGCAACAGCAGCCCCCTGTGACAGCAAATCCCTTAGTGCTTTGAGAAGAGAGCTTTCCCTGCAAAGCATTCTGGGATATGTGTGACTCTTATGAGGCCTTTCTTTTCTCATCATACACTTAGTAGACACTTTTTCTCTTAAGACTCTCGGCCATTTTTAAAGAACTGCGATGAGAAATGTGAGCTTCAATGACTGTCTTAAACCGTAGCTCACCACACATGGGCTGCTGAAAGTGTGCATGCACAGAAAAAGATACCTAAAGGGACAATCATGTAGGACGGCCTGATGTAAACATATCACCAGAATGATTGACAATTAGGAGGAGCACTTATTTAGATGATCCACCCGGAAATAAAAGATTGTCCTAAATACCTTTAACTGGAGTATAGAGACTGTAAAACATGCCTTTAGCTGACAGAAGAAAACCATTTAGAGCAGCAATTATACTAAAATTGTAAAAAATATATATATCAACGTTTTGCATTTAAGATTAAAAAAAGAATGTTGTCTGTCAATTTGTTTTGTTTTTAAGTGCCAAAGCTGTGAGAGATTTTTTTTTAATGTGTTATTTTTCTGTCTACTGTGTTTTACATATCACTTTTCTGCATAAAACTTTCCTGTTTAATTACATACGGTATTCTACATTTGCATTCCTGTCAAGCAGGTAAAAAATAACAACTAACAATTTTAGACCCCAAAGCACTTTAACTTGATATGTGTGGCCACACTGGCCACCATAGAAAAAAGTTGTGCTCCCCGTTGTTAGGTCTTTTCTTTACCAGAAGAACTATAATCACTTTTAGCTAAAATAAGTACAGTTTTATGTAGGGTCTAGTATCCCCATGGGTGCTTATGTAGGACGGGGGGGGTTAGTATAACCACAGAGGAGGTTGGTAGAAATTAATTTAACAAAATAATTCATTTTACATGGTAAACTAAACAGTTAAATTTAAAATAATTACACTTTAACTGTGTTTTTTTGTTGTGATTTGAAAAAAAATATTTACTTTGTTTAACTATTGAAAAGGTCTGGGGGATGTGAAAACTTTCTTGTAAACCAAAGGGGAGCCCTGCAAAAAATGAAACCACTGGACTAGTGACTTGAGGCATAACTATCTGTCATATTTGGTGGTTTAGAAAAGGACCCAATAACAAACGTCCAGCTGGTGTGGGACAAGGAAGAACATGACAGAATGGCCAGAGTACAAAAGAGTGAAAAAAAGAGTACATGGCAGTAGACCATAGGAATCCAATAATAAACAGTGAGAACCAGTGAGAGCATATACTGAGGGATGAGTGGAGAATGACACAGGATTTTTATCAAGGGGTAATATAGAGCAGCTGGAAGTAGGCAGAAAGTACGCAGGAAGACAGATAAAATGTGGCTAATCAACAAGGATGGAACTGAACTCAGTTATTAAAAAGTTAAAAGTATGAAAGATAGCTAATATAAATCAATCAAAAAATACAAAGAAGAGAAACAACAAGAAATAGAAAAAGGAAATGTATGAATGAATATGCCATTAATATCTAAAATGAAGCTTTATTACACAATGAGTATTGTGTAATAAAGTGCCAAACTATTTTTCTCCCCTGTAACTCAGCTATTTTTTTTTTGTGTGTGTGTTTTTTTTATTCTCTGGCAGTATAATTTGTCATATACTCAATAACCTGCTCATATCTTATTTCTACTTTGATAGAACAAAGGCTATTTAGACCAGTTCTAATTACAGAATGTAGGATTTTTACACTATGAAAACCTTTAGTAAAATATCACAGCAAAATAATTGTTCTCCTTATAAACATGAAATCTGTTTTCCCCCTGCTGAAAAATGTATTCATATCATTTCAGCTATTATAGATGTAATAATATTGTCATATACGTTAAGTTATTGTCATTTTAACATCGACAAAAGCAAAAAAGCTTTACAATAATAAACAACAAAATGTTGAAATGTTTTCCATGTTCTGATCAGAACATTATGTAGACCTTATCCACTTTACAGAGTTACAGAAATATAACCAGCTCACATTACCTGCTTAATTTCCCCCCTGCCTATTAAGTGTTTTAGAGCTGATATAAATGCATTCAAAGCAATAATGAAGGAATATCCTTTAGTTTCTACTCCAAAGAGCCTTATAATGTTTTGTGTTGGGTTTATTTTGTAGGTATTATAAAGGCAGTGTAAATCTACCCACATTTTTTCAGCCAGCTAACAAGTAATGCGCAGCAGTTTAGTGGAGGAGAACCAATTATATGTTCAATCTGAGAGCAACAAACTGAGTTCAACAAAGTCCAAATTTTGTTTTAACCAATCAAGTAAATCCAGCAAACATTTTCTAGAAAGGTTAAAAAAAGGTGTGATATTTTATGTTTATGCTGCAGCATAAACTCTGATTTTTGGGAGGCATTTGCTGCATCTCTCTCCATGTGTAGTTGTAATGGCAGCTGTGCACCGTTCGGTGTCCAAAGTGTTGCTAAGGAGCTTTTTGATGATGTTGGATGCTTTCTGCCTCGTCAGGGTGTGCGTAAGCACAGGCTCTTGACACTGACGTGGATATAAACGCAGAGCGGACAAAGCTATAGGAGGAGTGCTTGTTTAGTCCCCCAGAGTAAAGTTTGTATTGATCTGGAGGCTTTGGTGGAGGAGGATGCACAGATAAGCGCATTGGTTCAGCAAGCAAAGCAATTGTTATACCTGCTCTTCTCCCATTCTATGGATCTCATACTTGGCCTGAGAAGTGACTTTATCCATACGTCTCCCTTCTGCTGCAGCATTGCCCTTCCATGTTGTGTATCTGCATGCCGTCAAACACAAATACACACATTTGTTCCCTCACAGTGGTCCCCCCCACTGCTTCCTCCGTCTGTGTCTGCCACCATCAGACAGGGAGAATGATAATATCTGCTCCAACGCCCTCTGCTCCTGTTCTGGTCTTTATTGTCCTGTTTGAGGTTTTATACGCTACACAATTTCTTTCCCGCACTATTAAACTTTACATTTCCAAAATGAAGCTAAATCTGTTCCTTTTTTCATGCTTTTTTATGTGGTTTATTATCTGTATTCAGTTAGTGACTGGCCACGTCACTCTGCTCCCTGAGTGTGAGCAGAACAGAGGGCTGCATGCATCATCCTTGCATCATCCTGCAGTATGTTTGAGGGAGACGCTAGAAACTCCTCTGTCGCCGTGTGAAGGCAAAGCTGCACAGAAAGCTGCTGCAGTTTGAATATTAGCATGTGGCTCAGACATGACTGCCATGACTGTGCTGGTACATGTGTGAAAAAGTGAGAAACAAGGACAGGCTCTGTGAAAGGAGGAGCCTTCCTTCTAATGGGCTCTCCCATTGATCAGTGGTAAGCCCCACTTGCCTGTAAAATGCAGTGTGATTGGCTGCTGCTTTGCATTACACACCGCAGCTTTAGTTGTGATGAATTACCCTGTCTCATCTTTTCATATCTCTTTGGTAATAGAATAAGCAGGAATTTCCCTCATCAAGGACACTATTTTCAACCCTGTGTTACATTTATGTCCAGTTTTTGCAGGGCAGAAAGTAAAGGAGTTGAGGTGACGTTTCTGTCCTGCCTACAACCTCCATGCATCCTCTCTCTCCAGCCGCTCTCTCTCTCACTATCTCTCCTCTCTGTATCACTTAATCAAGGCATAGCTTGCCCTTTCCTGTTCATTGCTTCCTCCTTCCTTCTTCTCCTGCAGCGTGCTCCTCCTTCGTTAAAAGAGATTGTAGCAGTTTCCAGCCAAACAGTTGCCGTTTTATGAATGCTTTTTTTCTTTGTTTCTGCGATTCACAGTGAGACAGCAAGCAAGACATGCAGCAGAGAGGTCAGTAAAGAGGATGACAACAAAACGAACTGAGACAGAGGGATGAGAAGTCGATTCAAGTAAGAAGAGGAAGCAGGACTCCAAAGTGCCTACAGTACGGTTTTGTCCTACAGCAGGAGAGATTGTTCGGTTCGTTTGGCCTTGAATTGAGGCTATATTTTGTCCTGACAGCCACAAAGTCATCCATCCCACATTGGTGAGCTATAGTCCCCACATACCCGAAGCTGAGCTGCAGCTTCGTCTCTTCATTACAAGGACATTACTGGTGTAAGGTTCTGTTTCTTTCCCTGTCAGAGAACTACAGTAGAGCTGCAGTGACTTTCTCTCCTCTAATCATGTCGACATGAATATAAAAGAGACGTATAGTGAATTTCAGTCTATAGACATATCTGGGAGGACTAAAGTGATGCTTTTTGAACAGTGCTTTTTCTTTCTCTTGAGACGGAGCTGGTCTCTGCTCATAGTTAACATCTGTTATCTCAGCCAGTGAAACTTCAGCTGACAGTTTTCCCAGGAAGAGCTAGTAAACATCCCCCAAAACACATCAGTCAAAAAGGAACTTGCCACCTATTTGCTCTGAAGGACAAATATTTTTATTTTTTTTCCATGGGGATTTTTTGTTTGCTTTTGAATCACTATTAGTCAGCCCTGCTCGCATTAGACATTTTTTTTCCATCCACTTGCTCCCACCACTGCTCAGTGTCTGTGAGCGTCTCAGATGGCTGTCAGCATGACCATGGGGCGAGACACCAAATGGCTGACCTTGGAAGTGTGTCGCGAGTACCAGAGAGGCACCTGCTCACGGTCTGATTCCGAGTGTAAGTTTGCACATCCCTCCCGGAGCTGCCATGTGGAGAACGGCAGAGTCATCGCCTGCTTTGATTCGCTCAAGGTAAGAACGCAGCACACATCACACTCATCAGCTCCTGCCGCATAACAGCTTGTTTGGTCCCTAAATCCTCTGTCAGACATGTCGGCCTTTTTCATGGGCTTTTGATCAGGTGGAAAGTTTATACCACAGAAAGCAGATATTAGAAAATTTTTCACACTCTCTGAAATTAAATCAGAAAACGTTTTTATTTCAAAATGCATGATTATGAAAGTTAGATTCATAAACTGAATGCTGAAGTGAGAGACATAGTTTTTTCTTAACTGGCTTCTTTCAAGAAATCCTGAATCGTCTCACTTTAATTTACTGGAATTTTTGCCTATTCCTTCCTGACAGAACCGGTGTTACCTTCTGATGGACACTCACAAACTTTGTCCGTGTTGTCCTTAATCCACCTTTGTTGATATTCCCGGTAGATATTTTTACATTGACACCAGTAGTAAGAAAAAAGAGAAAATTTGATTAAAAGTATGACGCTTAAATGTGCAGATAGAAATATTCGGATTAGATTGGCTTCAAACGCAATATAATTTTATTCTGTTCAAGAGGGTTAGTTGGTACTGATTGTCAATTTGAACGACGTTCTTGAACGCCTGTTCGGATCATGTATTCTGATGGTGGACACCTGTGCAGACTTGGCAGTGTGGCCTGTGTTTAACTGCAATTTTTCTGGTATAGAAACAAGTGTTGACGCCTTAACCACTCTCAGAACATAACATTCTGGACGATCAGAACCAAAGACTTCTAAAGTTGTTTTTTCTTTTCTGATTTATTCTCCTAATTTTTTTTAAGGAAAACTGATAACAGTGCATCTCAGAGTTCTTCTGATTGAAGAGCTCTTTATGTAAGAATAGGTCATGAAGGAAACGTTTTAATGCTCGTATAAACGCCATATTTGGATTTATTCATGTTAATCTGATAATGACCTTTGTGAATGTGAACACAACCCGTTTCACAGACCGTTTGAAGGAACCAGTTTGCAGCCAAGCCTAAACTTCCTGGTTGATGTGAAGTTCACCAGTGCCTCCTACAGCAAAACTTCCACACGACACTTCAATTTAAGCCTCATCATCTTCATTTCTTTCTCAGAAAAGATGAAGGTCTTTGTCAAATTGTGCTCTGACAAACCATAATCTCTCTAAAAATAAGTGAACGTATAAGTATGAATGTGCTGGTCTGTAGGTAGCTGTAGCTACTTAAAGATTCTCCTAAGGGCACAGAGGGCGTTACGTCATATCAGCAATTTTTTTTTTTGTCAAAGTCATACCCCTGGCAGCTTGAATTCAAACACAACTGTTGTTCAAATATATGAAACCAAATTAAAGAAACTAAAGAGGCTGGTGTAACCAAAGAAAGCACATTTATTCACAAAGTTGCAAAGCTTTTGCTAGAGAATAAAGAAATTTGGACCGAATTGAATGGACTTAAGTATCCTGCAGCAGGAAAGTGGAGAATAATTTGTATTTGTGTTTTTATTTCCAATTGTCAAATCCATTCCCTTAAAACCTTCTATAAAGAGCCATCACTTTCTACAGCTGTTTCTACATTTGACTTAAATAGTGTGGACTGCCCTACAAGAGGCTTACAAAGCCATCACCATCTGAGTTTATGTATCCTTATGTTAGAAAAAGTAAAATTAACTATTCTGCCGTTCGTGAAAATAATATCGCTGGACGTCCCATACGATTTAAAACAGAACATTTCAATTTGGTAACCGAACTGTAGTTTTTTCTTTATACAGTGTATATTAATAAAGTCTGGGCTTAGCTGCACTTATTCTTTCAGATGATTAGATAAAAGCATTATTACAGATACAAACAAATTAAGGTTTCATACTGTGCTCTTCAGAAGGAAATTCATTTTCATTTATATATCAGATACCTCACGATGGTTGTTATTTATGAAATGACTGGTAAAAATCAGTTTGTCTTGGAAAATATTCATGTTCGTTCTATTGCTTTTACTCCAATTTATCCTTACTTTAGTATTTCATTAATATTTAAGTTATTTTTTTTTTTTTGTCTTTTATCCAAAGATATATTTGGAGAAACCATGTAAATCAAAGAATGGAGCTTGAATTGTGATGTTTGCTGTTGTAACACAGTGATTTTAAAAGGTGTGTGTCCCCTTTAAGACTTAAGAATCTGATCTCCAGGAAGAAGATCAGATTCAAAAGTGGCTTTTATTAATTTCATTTAAGAGAACAGAATATGCAAAGTAGTTATTTTACAATAATAATTTGTGATTTTGCTGTGTTTCATCTGCAAAATGATTTATGGTATAATGTAATATGATTCATGGAAGCTGTATTAATACTATTGTTATGGTTAAAAATAAAAACAAAATCCTACAGTGACAATGGCTTCCTGAAAGGGCTATATTGATTTGCTACTACAGTCCTCAATAGGGATTTCAAAACCTTATTGTTTTAGTTTGTCTTCTTTTGCCTCCTCCAAATATACATTTCAGAATGACCAGAAAAGCTAAATGTATTATTATTATTATCATACATTATTATAGTTTTACTCTGTCTCCAAAAACAAAATAAAGGCAAGAAAAAAAAAACATAATGTGTGCCACAGTTACATTCAAAGTAATACCAACTCTTTTAATTAGCCAAAAGGGTGGCTTTTTCAGCTTGCAAGCTACTTATAAATGTCCATGTAACTTTAAACTAACTGCAATGAAAATAAAAAAAAAACATCTACATTTATTTATAAACATATTGATTCATATTATTACTCTTTATTATTTTGCTCTTTTCTGCAGGTCTAAAAAGAGAGACACTAACTTCTGAAAAATGCTGATAAGATCGGACACATATAATTTATCTAAACATAACCTAAGATTTGTTTTGTCCCACAGTGGGGAATTCTAAAAACAAAAAAAGAAAATTCTTCTCTCGATCAGATAACTAAGCACTGGTAAATCACATGCTAGGGAGCTAGACTGACCAATGCAAAGAGAGCCAAATCACAGTGACTTATAGTAAAATCGAATAGAATTTAACTTTATTGTCATGTATGTACAAAGCAATGAAATTCACTCTGCATTTAACCCATCCCCTTGGGGAGCAGTGGGCTGTGTGGGGTTAGGGGTCTTGCTCAGGGACCCAGTGTGTCAATCCGTGGGAGTGGGGCATGAACTCAGAACCTCAGGAACACAAGAAAAATACCCTAACCAGTAGGCCACCACTCCCCCAACCCACCACCGACTTTCATCAACATGTATTTTTTAAGCAACTCTTCAAAACAGAGGATCTGCTGCCTTTGTATGCCTGCATGAATCCATATTAAACAATTCAAATAAGGGGTTTTTTTTGTCCTGAACTTGTTCTAATGCTTTGTGTTGAATAGAATTATGTTGTGTTCCATTATCCTACAATAGTCCATTATCCTACTAAGTACCTTGTTTCTTCTTCCACCACCGAAGGTATCAGCTGAATTGAGGAAATCCTCAATCCCTTCCAGCTCCCCACTCCCACTAAAAACAGTTTTTGCAAAGCACTGCCTCCAGAGGCACAGGACAGATTGAAAGAATTGCTTTTAGGCCAACTGATAGTTTTTCTCCGTGGCCTCTCCAAACTCCTCCTAAGGCTGAGTTTTTGCCTCCTCAACCTCCTTAACTACAGCAGCACACTTGGCCTCGTAATACCTACTTTCTGCATGAGGAGTCCCACAGGCCAGCCAGATTCTATAGGACATCTTCAGCTTTAGAGCATCCCTTTCTGTCAGTGTGCACCACCAAGTTGCTGCCACGACAGGCATCGCAGACATCATTGCCACAGCTATGGGGACTGCATCAACAATGGAGGCAGAAAACATGGTTAACTCAGGCTCCATGTCTCCACCCTCCCCCAGAATCTGGAAGAAGCTCTCTCGGAGGTTCCTTCTTGGTATCCCCCCCAGGGATACCAAGAAGGGCTGGTACTCTGTACCGATGTTTGGCCCAGTCAGAGACCTCCCCCCTACCTAAAGGCCGGGCTAAAATTCAACATGAGACGGATAAGCTTGGGGAAGACAAGCAGACCCACCTCAGTCCACCTCCCAGGGTGGGATAGAGTTCAGCCTCTCTCAAGGAGCTGGGTTCCAGAGCCTAGGCTATGTGTGGAGGAGAGCCCAGCTATTTCTAGCCGGTGATCTGTCAGATCAGCATACCCACTCACACCAGCATACCTGTAGTATAACGCCTGCGTGCGCATGCACAAAGGGACATTTAAACAACTTCTGTTACATTTTCAGATCAGCCAGTCAAGATCAGTATACACTTAACCATTGTATGACAATCTGACAGGTTGGCTGCTACGTCAGAGTGTAAAGTAGTGAACATAGCGAGAATGTCTGTTTTTAAAGCAGTTTAGCTTAACTCTGTCTACCTCAGACCAAAACTTTTTGTTTATTACATCACACATAAATAAACCAGCCTACTTGACTTTCGTATGCTTTTCTGGTAAGTTTGTGTGCTTACATTCAACTACATTGTTTGGTTTATCATATCACGCATAAATTAGCCTAGCCTAGCCTTGACTTAGGTATGCTGGTCTGACGGGGTATGCTGATCGGACCTGTATCGCTACACCTCCTATGCAAGCTCAGTTTTAGCTTTAGTGTCTGTGAACCAGGTCGCCTCCCCCACTGACTGCTGTGTGTCCGCCTCCAACTGCTACCCAATCCGCATGTTTCCCCCTGCAGGCGGTGGGGCCACTGGTGGATTGCCTCGCATCACTCCTTCGGGCTGGGTCCAGCCACGTCCCGCAAGGAAGAACGCAACCATTAGGCGCTCACATACGAACCCCAACCCTAGGTCCGGCTCCAGGGTGGGGTCCCAACTCTGCCTTATCAGCCAATGTCACATGCCTTAGGCTGTATCCGAATGTCCGCCCTAACCCCTATATATGGCACTATATAGTGGTTAAGTCATTTTAGATGAGTGTCCAAATGTCTGATGGATGAAAAAGTAGTGGACTCTAAATTTTCCACAGTGCACCTTTAAAAGTAACGCTCATTCATGGTAACTAGACATGAAGATATATCCCAGAAAGCTTTGCGAGGAGAGCTAACCTCGCAAAGCATAGTGGGATTTGTTGTCACAGTGGCCTGCTGCCACCTACGGTTGTTGCTACCCGACAGCGACAACAAAAAACAAAGATGGCGACAGATAGCAACAGATATGCTATATATTATTTTAAGTGGTCTATTGGTAGCAGCAATAGTTATAGTTTTTTTTATAATTAACAATTGTTTTGTTTTATAAAATGTATCTGTCCTTATGTTTTCTTTAAACTAATTTGTATTTCAGAAGGATGAATAGACAAAGTTTGTTTTTATTTATGTTTTTTGATTCCCCGTTGAATATAGGGAGAGTAGAATGAAAACAGGGTCTGCATGGTGGTGATGTGCTTATTGTGTGTTCAAACCCAGAAAAACCTTTATTTAGGTATAAAGTTTCCACTTCCTCATTTTGGCTGCAGCGGTTATAGGCTGGTTTGTTCCTACAGCCCAGAATCCTCCATGATAGCTACCATATTGAAATGTGTTTTGAGGGTTTTTTTTTAAACATTGGATTGGTTCATATCATAAAGGACAAACCTAGCTATGCACAATACATTGGTATTAATGGGTAGATGTTAACAATGATTCTTGATTTTCTTGTAGTTGTTTATTTTAAGGTAGGACAGTAAATGAAATATGATAATATGTTGGTAAATATCTGTGCAATTAGCCATCAGCAATATTTATATCAGATAACTTTACTGGACCAGATTTTTCTCAGTAAGGGTTAGCAAGGTTTATGGCTTGATGTTTTATAGTAATAAAAAAAAATTGCAACTGAAGATTTTAAAGAAGAAACACTCGTACTGCAAATGACAATTTTTCTTTTACGAGTGAAACACATTGAAAAGGTTACGCACAACCATTTTTAAACACTGGACCTCAGCCAACGTTAGTTTCTTTACCTGTTGGTTTGCAAGGAAACCGAACCTAAACTAATAAGGTCCCACACAACTAGATCAGAAGGAGACATCCTATATACATGTTTTAAATCGACCCTACAGAGTTACAGATCAAGCCCCCTGCTTTGTTTGCCTTATTGATGAATTCTACAAAGGCTCCCATCCGAGGATTTCTGATGCAACTATTGTGAAAGTTGCATCTGCTGAAAGTATTAAAAGAAGACACACACACATATATATATATATATATATATATATATATATATATATATATATATATATATATATATATATATATATATATATA
>NW_015151122.1:430611-473540 GCF_000732505.1 Cyprinodon variegatus
TATATATATACATGGTCTTCTGAGCAGTTAACTTTAGATTTACTTTCTAATTCTTGACTTGTGTCATCCGTAGTCTGATGCATGTTGAGCTGACGGCCATATTTGAGAATAATCCTCTTTAATACCTACATTTTCCAAGCCTGTACTTGAGCATGACTCAACAAAAAACATTTATCCTTTAGGTCCTAACTTGTTGGGGCTCAAATGTCTAACCTTGGCTCAGGTCAATAAAATACTGCACTGCAGATACAAGCATAGCAACCACTATGGAGTCGCAGTCATAACATACAATCTCTGACACATGTTACGTTGAGGTTTAGTGTTGAATGGCTTAATGATGTAAGGTAAACATACTGCATTTAACCAGGTCAGAGAGAGCCTGGACAAGTTTCCTGCTCATTGAAAATTAAGATTTATTCAAAATATAAGACTGCATAACCATTTTTGGACTGTGCAAAGAAGCCAAAAAAGAGATAAAAATCCAGAGAAAGAGACTAGAATATATAGATTTGTCAAAACATCCCAGCATAGCCAGCGTGAAATTAGAGGCCTGCTTGTTGCTTTACTCTAAACTATACGTGCATTTTATTTCGTAGTGGCTAACATGAAGAATCATAGCTTTCGTTTTCCAATTTTCTTAAGTAACAACTTTGGCTTAGTCCATATTGTTTATTTTTTAACAGCTAGAATTATGGCCTTTATGATTCTTGAGTCAGACCCTTCTGCATAGTTTTTTCTTTGACTACCAGGCTTCCCTCCCACAATCTGAAATCCATCAAATTGAACTTGAAAACCAGAATTCCCTCTGTGGGCTCTGTGGTGGACTAATAACCCTTTCACAATGAAGCTAGTACACAAAATAGATGGTTTTCCTAATCAGTGAATGCATTTTAGATGCATTCACTGAGATGCATTCACTGAGAATGAATAGAATGAGAATATATATATATAAATGTTTTAGGTATTTTGCAAATTTGTTACAAATTTATAGTGGTTAAGAGTGAATAAGAAAACACATCGTCAGGCACCAGGCATACCAGAAACAAGTGCATATGAAAGGTTCCTGTTTTTGCAAATTTGCAACAGTGGCCATCAAGGGGTTAAATCCCAGTATGACAAATAAACAAAACAGAAAAACTAAATTTCATACACAGAATAGGGATATTAGAATTGTTTTTCAAGCTGGGGAGGGCAAGGTTTTGTCTGCATAATCAGTTATCAAGTAGCGGGACACTTTACTCTCAGTTTTTAAGGAAAGGATGAATTCAGCATGTTTTAAGTTATAGGAGGAGTTTATTACAGAACGATAAGATGGGTGGATGTTATTATTCTAAACTTTGCAAATGTTTAAGCAAAGTATGAGAAAATGTGTTGACTAAAAAATACAATATCCATATTTGGTGTAAGTGAAATTATAATATATTTTTATCTTTTATGAAATTCATTTACACATTTGACTTAATGTCAGAGTGTTTTCAGGGTGCGTTTTACCTTGTAAGTTGACTAAAGCAACCTAAGCTGCTTTTGCATCACTGCTGCTGCTGCTCTCTCCTCCACCTCAGAGCCACACCATCAGCACTGTGCAAAGGAAGCATAAACACTCCAAGAAATGATAACTCGTTGTATTTTAAAGGGGATTCAGTTGCCAAAAGCCAATTATTTTAGAATCTAAATCAACTGTTGTGGTGTTTCAAAGCATCATTGCATGTGCCTATGTGAGGGATTTTTCTACCTAAGCTTTTCTACTGCAAGGAATCGAGACCCAGACAAGGGGCTTTCTGTCTGAGTGCAGCTGCTGTCTCCTGGTTTATTGAGTTAGAATTTATTATTCAGCCATTTTTCTGTGTTATGTCCTACAGAGCAGGGGGGAGATGGTGAAGAGAGACAGAGAGAGGGAGACCTAGCAACAGCACAGGACTGAGCAGCCATTGGATAGTTTGATCGTACTGAGTGGCATGGCTGTTTTTAGCACAGAGCAACAGCCTGGTTCTATACTGGTTGCACCAAGGGATCTGTTTTATTTTTGTTTTTTTTACGGTTTTTATTTAATCAAAGAAACCATGAAAGCTTCCTTTGACTGTCCCAAGAGAACAGCATGACTGGTGTCAGCTGAAGGTCACAGCAGTTCCTTCATCAGGGCTGCTGTGCCAGTAAACAAACATCTCCTGCAACAGAGCCCTTAGCCTCAATGTGTTTGATGATTATACTCGACTGATTCTGTTTTTGGTCAACTGAGAAACACGGCTCTGTCCCCCATGGAATCATCCTTTCCTTCTGCCCTCCACCCATCCCTCCCTTCCATGTTAATTTTATGGATTTATCTGCTAATGGCTTCCCTCCTGTCCATCCCTCCCGTATGTGCCATCTCCAGGCCAACAGAAGCCAACAGCTGTCATTCCCTGTTGCTTCTCCATTAGGTCTGCCTGCCCGGCATGAATGGGCTTCAGCAGGGAAGGAGGGGGCAGCTCACCACTTAGTTCTTTTTACCTTGTTAACTGAAGTGCTGCTGTCATCTCACGTGATTAGTGTAAAAATTCTGAATGCCCATCATCAGACAGACGATTCAGTCACAATCTCAGATTTTGATTACATCACTTCTGTACATATATAATATCCTACTTTGTTTATTCCAAATATTATAAAGACACAGTGACCTGAAAAAATATTTATACTTCATTATTATGTAACTTTGCATCCAGAAATGTCTTAATTTTTTTATTTATTTTTTTGGTGATTTACTGTGAAAGATCACAGATTAAAGTAATTTGGGTGTTTTAGAGCCACCTGTTGTTAAAAAAAAACAGCTGCAATATCTCTCTAAAAGCCAAAACTCCAGAGACTGGCCATATTTGCCCATTCTTTTTTCAAAGAAAGGCTCAAATTAAGTCCAGTTGGATGGAGAATATCAGTGAACGTTAGTTTTTTTAATCTTTTTTTAGTCAAATTAGACCACCACTGGGAGTGGTACTGTATATCCACTTAGATATGCAGTCTCTTCACATGGAGATGTGCTTGAGGGCCATACGGTTTTTGTTGTGCTTTTTGCACTAGAGTGTCTTTTTTTTTTACATGTTTGCCTTGTCCTCTAATTGCTTAGTGTAAGATTTTAAATATAATATCTAATAGCTTTATTACAGCAAAATACAAGAATTAACAGATTTTTGTTTTTTGTCAGCATTGTTTTGAAATCCTGTACCCTTTTCTTTCTACTGCCCAGCTCTGCAGTGATTAGTGTTGGTCTAACACAACAAATCCTAGAACAGCACACTGAGGTTTGTTATGTTTATAACTGCACCGAAATGTTTTAAGGGCGTGGTACATTTAAGGTATCTTAATTATCTGCAAATTAATATTCTAAATCACAATTATCACATTTAATGATGAGCTGAAAAAATGTTGACATTTTTTTTAATCTTGAAAATGTTTTGTATTAAATTAAACTTAAAGAGTGGGGTGACCTGCAGCTTTATACATACAAATTCATTTAGATGTGGATGTTGCATAAAGTCTAGCTTCCTAAATCTCTAATTTTATGAAAACATCCCAAATTCTCCAGTTTATGTTGTTCAAGGTGTAAAATGCGAGCAGTAGTCCAAGAGATTATATTTATTAATGTCCCTGCTGTCTGACTACAGCCTTCCTTTGTGTTGCATTGCATGTTGCCATGGCAACCAGAAAATAAGGGGATTCCTGACCTCTCCTCAGTACTGATTTTCAGAGGCTCTTTTAGCCAAATAACACATTTTCTGTACATGTTTATGTTGTCACATCCCAGATTGAAGCAGTAGAGTTGTTTGTTTTTATGTTTTCTTTGTTATTTTTTAAGTACGCTTAGCAGACACTATTAGATCATTAAGAGGTGCTTTTCTGTCCCTCTAAGGTGGAGCAGGAGTGCTGGGCTCACGGGACTTTTTCTTCATATTAACTCATCCCTATAAACACAGCCCGCTGACGCAAAGCTTGCTCACATCTCCGCTGTGGATGCTTGTATTAGCCTTTGTGCTGTCGGGCCATTTGTCATGCAGCTGCAGGCTCACCTGTGTGTTTCTTTTCTAAAGTGTGCGGCTGTGAGAAAGGGTGCTGGCTCTGCAGGGTATCCTCTTGTCATGTATTGTCCTCTTGGTGCTAAACCGTTTTATGTGTTCCCATCTGTCAATGTCAGATTCTCCTCAATATGACCTTAGCTCATCATCAGACTTTTTAATTTTGCCTTCCTTTAGTGCTGGCTCAATTATACGGCCAGGTTGATGCTCCTTTGAGGTAAATTAGCAGGTTTACAGCTTTTCTGCAGAGGTAGAGAGCTGCTGTTAGGAAAAAAAAGAATGTAGATGAAGACTGTGTGCGATGATCTGCAGTGTTCATGCAGCAATTTTTACCGTTCCGACATACTGGCAGAGAGGGGCATGGTTTTTACAGAACACTACAACCGAGTAAATTTGTAGCTGGACTTTATTATTGTTTAAAGTTTAAATGGAGGGGAAAATAATGAATATAATTAACAGAAACCGACCTGTGACCGCTAAAGGGATTTTTACATGGAGGTCAAGTGGTCAGATCTTTTTTAAAGTAACAGCAAATAATGTAATACAAAAGCAGGTTTTTGTATTTACTCCAGATATCTTTGTGTTGATGATCTAAAACATTACAGTTTGAAGAATATATATATATATATATATATATATATATATATATATATATATATACATACATACACACTATTACAGACATACACTACAGTTGAAGTGTAACGTCTTTAAAAAGATATTTGTCTCTATTAATACTGAAGCTACTAGACAGTGTTTGATTAAGTGTCAAATGGCATGAAATACCAGAGCAATCCCATATTTTAAATGATGTCTAGCTGCTTAAAACTCATGATTACCTCTTCCTCACTGGATAACCTAACAAATAATCAAGCAATGTGCTCTTGCTTGTATCAATTTTAGAGTTGCATTTATCTAATACAACATTTGCTTTTGTGTTTAGCTTTTTTTGTACATATAACTCTTGTGCCACACATTCAAATTCTGTTGCTGCAAAGTTCCTCCTATTGGCTACACACCCCAGTATATGTCTTTTTCCATCTTTACATTGCCATATTTCCTGTGAGATTGAACTGAAACCAAGTAGGGCTGAAACAAAGATTGATGAAAGATGTTGAAAGATCAACAACAAATGTAGTTATTGATTAATTGTTAAATTAAATATAGAGACTGTAAAACATGCCTTTGGCTGACAGAGGAACCCACTTAGAGCAGTAATTATATCAAGAAAATATATAAACATTTTACATTTAACATTAAAAACAAAATGTCTTCATCTGTCAATATTCTCTATCCAGAACTCATTAAGTGGAAAAGTTTTAGTTTCACCTGGTTTAATTTCGTTAAAAAAAAACTTTGGCTACCCGATTATTAATCGAATATTCCAAAAAATAATCAACAAATGAATCAATTTGCTAAAAAATCGTAAGTTCCAGCCCTAAAAACAAGGAAATCATAGAAAATAGTAACGTAAAAGGTAAACTATTATGTCAGATGTTTTTAAAGTATTTTTTCATTAAATTCTAAAGTTTTATTTGATGGAAGCCTATCAGTATCTTACATCAGACAGTCTTCAAAGCATTTATTTTCCTCCACCCTCATCATATGGCTCAACAGGTTTCTATCTGAAGTTAAGTTTAAAACCACTCTTCCTGTGACTAAAATCTATGCATGGATTTAGAGTAATGTTTGAAAAACAAGATCACTTTCCAGCTTCAGCTTTTTGAAGGTCATAAAGGTTTTTGGTCAAATCTTAGTTTATATCAACCTTGACAAAAAAAAAATTAGTCCCATCTGAAAAAAGGAAAACCCATATCATGATACTGTCACCACCGTATGCTGTTATGATAATGGTGTTCTTTTGGCCGTTTGCTCCATTGTTTTTGTTCCAAACTCTCTCTTTGAATGTGCCCAAATGTTCCAAGTCTTGTTCTATCAAATACGGTTTTGAAAGATTTTTCTTTTTGTAAGAAAAAGGTTTTTGTCCATCAGGTGTCCACCACTGTCCAGACATATTGAGATCGATGATTGTCACATGTTAGTGCTGAGGACACATTCTAGAGAGCTTCTTCGATGTTACTTTCAAGCTCTTGGCAGAAGTCCTGGCCTGCTTCCATCTCGTCTTTTTATCAGTTATGGAGGAAACACTCAGTTTATTATTTCCCATTGTTGTTGCATATTTCAATTGCTTATCTTCTTCTCTGGTCTGCAATGGAAATATGCTGTTGATTTTCTATACTATATGTCTAATGATTTTATTCTGATTCTTTATAGCCTCTCTGCAAACTAGCTAAGGAATTCAAATGATTAGGTGACAAGAAAATCCTTGCAAGTGGCACAAGATGCTGAGTCTTATGTCAAGTCAGTCAGATTTTCTACAAATGATTGAAGGTCTGTATCAAACTGGAACGAGAGCTGCAATTGAACCTTAAGCTGGGTTTTTTTTTATATAAGATTCAGCACATTAGTCTGTGGCTTTTTTATTTTTTGCATTTTTCCTTCAGCCAGTTTCAGTTCTTTTTAAGTTTAATGACAGGGCATATGTTAGATTTAAGGTGGAGAAATATCGAGAATAGCTTATCTTAATCTGTTTAACATGGATGGACAGTCACTTGAAACAGGACTTTTATTGACCAGGTATTCCTTTTTAGACCCTCTGTGTTACTTTTATTAGAAAATGTATTTAACCAATTTTGTCATTTTCTTCTCTGTGGCTGAATAACCCTGGTAAATACCCGTGGTGCTGTACATACTCATATATGACAGAGGAGGTTGCTGTTGTCTTTTACATTTTTCTAACAGATTATGTGGTTTGTAGTCGATTCCATGTTGTGATATAGCAAATGTCGACTCACTGAGAAAAAAATATGTTTGGAGAATAAAGCAACTATTCTAAAATGCATATAATGCATATAAATAAGCAAACACATGATCCCTCAGACTGCAATCCTACAGCTTGCAGACAGTGCGAGGAGCGTGGTTAGATTACCTAATCATAATATCCCCCAAAGGTCATGTTTTTCTATCTTAATGTAATTCTCTCTCACATAAATCTACTTTTCACATACATGGTAGTGAACATAACTATTGTGAGCTAAAATATGGAACTACACAAAAATGTATAAAACAAAATATGCCTTTCTAGTCTGGATACAGAAATTACTGGACTGACAAGGCATCCATCCTATTTCTGCAGCTCATATGCATTTGTAATGATATTCTATTTGGTATTATGCTGTCAAAAGCCGAATTTATGAGTTAAAAGTAGTTATTTATGAATATTAGAGGTATATAAACGAAACTTTGTTTTAGATATATAAATATTGGTTTTATCTATTAATTTATCACATTTGTTGGTTGCTTTTGGTCTGGGTTCCTAGAAGTCAAGGAGAAATGTCAAATTGTATGCATTTTTTAATGCCTGAACAGAATCTGTAGCCCAGTTTTTCTTAACTCTGGTCCTTAGGGCCCATTGTGCTACATACAGATGCATCTAAAACACGAAGGACAATGAGCCTGAGGACCAGGATTAAGAAACCAAGAAGTAACATTCAGAGAATTTATTTAAAAGTAAATTAGTGTTGCAGGAACAGGAACTGACTGCAACTGGAACCACTATGGGGAGGAGAAAAGGGTTAGTGGCCCAGAGCAACTCGGTGGGGTTGAAGGTGCCCTCAATCAAAGCCACTAACCTTCTCAGGAGTCAGGAGGGTGTGTTGATCTGAATATTGATCCCAGTGGCTCCATTTTTGATTCAAATGGCTGTTTGAATCATGTTGAAGGTGCAAGTTGGGAAAATGTTAGTGTGCCTGGGGCCATGCATAGAGAAGCAGTCCACAGGGTAGACGTTTCCAGAGGGACAGAGGCATATGAGGGTAGTCTTAGGTAACACAGGATGGACAGAATGCAGACAGCCGCAGAGGCAAACCGACTTGGTCAGGAGGGGATGTCCAGAGATTAGAGGCCCAAATAATGATTGGATAGGGGAACGGTAGGCAGGAGAAAACTGGAAAGGAACAGGTCGAGATCTGGAGCTCAAAAACAAAGATTGCTGGATGATCTATCTACATGAATGGCTTTTGAGAATCTGGTGGTTGCCCATGGGGAATATACACTCACCGGCCACTTTATTAGGTACCCCATGCTAGTAACGGGTTGGACCCCCTTTTTGCCTTCAGAACTGCCTCAATTCTTGGTGGCATAGATTCAACAAGGTGCTGGAAGCATTCCTCAGGGAGTTTGGTCCATATTGACATGATGGCATCACACAGTTGCCGCAGATTTGTCGGCTGCACATCCATGATGCAAATCTCCTGTTCCACCACATCCCAAAGATGCTCTATTGGATTGAGATCTGGTGACTGTGGAGGCAATTCAAGTACAGTGAACTCATTGTCATGTTCAAGAAACCAGTCTGAGATGATTCCAGCTTTATGACATGGCGCATTATCCTGCTGAAAGTAGCCATCAGAAGTTGGGTACATTGTGGTCATAAAGGGATGGACATGGTCAGCAACAATACTCAGGTAGGCTGTGGCGTTGCAACGATGCTCAATTGGTACCAAGGGGCCCAAAGAGTGCCAAGAAAATATTCCCCACACCATGACACCACCACCACCAGCCTGAACCGTTGATACAAGGCAGGATGGATCCATGCTTTCATGTTGTAGACGCCAAATTCTGACCCTACCATCCGAATGTCGCAGCAGAAATCGAGACTCATCAGACCAGGCAACGTTTTTCCAATCTTCTATTGTCCAATTTCGATGAGCTTGTGCAAATTGTAGCCTCAGTTTCCTGTTCTTAGCTGAAAGGAGTGGCACCCGGTGTGGTCTTCTGCTGCTGTAGCCCATCTGCCTCAAAGTTCGACGTGCTGTGCGTTCAGAGATGCTCTTCTGCCCACCTTGGTTGTAACGGGTGGTTATTTGAGCTAGAACCAGTCTGGCCATTCTCCTCTGACCTCTGGCATTAACAAGGCATTTCCGCCCACAGAACTGCCGCTCACTGGATGTTTTTTCTTTTTCGGACCATTCTCTGTAAACCCTAGAGATGGTTGTGCGTGAAAATCCCAGTAGATCAGCAGTTTCTGAAATACTCAGACCAGCCCTTCTGGCACCAACAATCATGCCACGTTCAAAGTCACTCAAATCACCTTTCTTCCCAATACTGATGCTCGGTTTGAACTGCAGGAGATTGTCTTGACCATGTCTACATGCCTAAATGCACTGAGTTGCCGCCATGTGATTGGCTGCTTAGGAATTAAGTGTTAACGAGCAGTTGGACAGGTGTACCTAACAAAGTGGCCGGTGAGTGTATAGTGCTCCTTTTAGGTGCAGCACCTCCAGGTAATTGAGCTGCTGTGGGTGTAACTGCTCAGACCTGATTGCCAGTACAGCAGAGGTAGCAGAGAGTAACATTATGGGACTGTACACTGCAACTTTTCTTTTTTATTTCTTTAGATTATGTGGACAGAATTGAGTTTATTTCTGATCACTGTGATCTCTTTCTCTGCTATTTCTTTAAATATATTTAATATATACTTATTGAATGTTCCTTGGTCCAGTATGATTACATTAATTTATGTTTTATAATCATATGTTATGCTCACATTTAAAAGTAAGCCAAAATTTCTGTTGGGCCTTGAGTCCAATATATTTTAACTACAATTTATTGGACAGATTTTTCCATGAAGGAACTAATTATTCATTCAATTTTTTCTCAGTTGTGCTATATTGAAATAAGTTCTAACAATAGTATTAATGTTTTGTTGATATGAGAGCTCTGTGGTCAAACCATCTGACTCCTAGTTTGCTGTTCACAGGGCCGCTGCACACGAGAAAACTGCAAGTACCTGCACCCACCTCCGCACCTGAAAACCCAGCTGGAGATCAATGGAAGAAACAACCTGATCCAGCAAAAGGCCGCGGCTGCCATGTTGGCTCAACAGATGCAGTTCATGCTGCCCGGTGCACAGCTGCAGCCAATTGTGAGCAGTTTACACGAAAGCACACACTAAAACAACGACTGAAACTGATCTAAGATTGTGCTCACAATTCTGTGGTTTTCATAATATTCATTTAATTTATTCTCCTGCTGGGCTGCTTTTAATTTGCTTCGTGGCAGATTCAACAGCCCAGCAGCGAGCGTGCCTTTCTGAACAAATGTCCGATTGTTCTAGCATGACAAACAACAGCTGGAGTTAGATTGAAGTCTTACACATTTCAATGAAGTCAAATTAGTATATTAGTCAACTGTATGCATTCCAAAAAGCAAACAGTAAACCTGCAGATGTAATAAGAAATACCAAATTAAAGGTTTTGTCTTCTGGAAAGCAAAATATATAGAAATTAAAATGTTTAAAATTAGGGATGTAGTGACAAGCTGTTTGTGGCTTTTCTAAAAATTTTGGTTTCTATAAATATGAATCATTTAACTCACCATTGAACATCTACGCTTTAAAATGCCTGTTTGCTTAAACTGATTTCTATATAGCTGAAAGTCTTACTTGCTTTTCTATTCAACTATCCTTTGTACCGAGCACATTTCAGCTGGAGACTTCTTACAATGCCTTAAGTAAGAATAATATAGATAACTGTTTTGTTTTCTCTGTGGTTCATTTTGCTCCAAGACAACCTTTCCTGTCAACCCTTCCCTTGCAACCAGTCCCAGCATGGCATTTAGTCCATATCTGAGCCACATGGGCCCAGCCATGGGCCTGATGCCGGAGCTACTGCCCAGTACTCCCCTTCTCGTCCCCGGGAGTCCCACTAGCCTGACAGCAATGGGCAACGGCACCTCGGCTCAAAAACACGCCCGCACAGACAAGCTTGAGGTATGCAGTCCATGTACAGTTGTTGTGCTTCTATGTTTAGTCAAAGAACGATGAAAGGAAAATGTTGATCGGTGTTCTGGCGGCCCTGGCAGGTTTGCAGAGAATTCCAGCGTGGTAACTGCACACGAGGAGAAAGCGACTGCCGCTATGCTCACCCTCTGGAGGCCGGCATGGTGGACTGCAGCGAGAACTCTGTCATTGTGTGCATGGACTACATAAAGGGACGCTGCAGCCGGGACAAGTGCAAATACTTCCACCCACCGGCTCACCTTCAGGCCAGGATCAAGGCTTCACAGCACCAAGCCAGTCAAAACACAGCGCCTGCTCCCTTGGTGGGTTATTCACTGAATTGTGATAAGAGCACATACCAGAAATTCCCAGTCCTTGTAAGGGTTCAAGATTGTTAAGGTTTTTCTAATTTTGTATATTGCATCATCTCCCACCAGATTATACAGTCTTGTTTTATCCTATATTTATATATTTGTCTATAAAAAAATCTCTCCACCGCAGTGGCATCCGGTGAAGTTTTGTCCAGGGGGGGTTATAAATTCAAAATAGACGTATACCAAAAACCAATCAACACTTTTTAAAAACAAAACATAATTTCGTGAAGAGGTTCGCTTTTTGTACATAAATGTTGCCCTTCTGAGGCTTTATGAAGGCAAATTCAGCTTTATACTGTTTAATATATAAAAACAATTTATTTTCTGAGAATTTGTATTTAAGAGCAAATATGCAAATTAACAAATATCTAGAAAAAGTATACTATAATATATTATTTTCCATGTGAATCCCAGATTGTTTATTCTTCTTTGCCTTTTCTAAAAAGTGCTTTAATCAGACTTACCTGTCTTTATCCATGCTGGGTTTAGATGCTTATGTTTGAAAAAGGTAAAGTCGAAAGGCAGAGGAAGCAGAATAAAGCCTTAGCCTCTCTCCATGCAGTTAGCCAAGCCTTATAGCTAAACCAGGTCCTGAAAAAGGATGTTTTTTTAGACCATTTCTCTCTCTCTGATGCGTCTCCAACTCCCAAAACTCGACTTGTCAATCACCTGCAAAACATTTGCGCTTGTGGGTCGAGGTGATGAGCAAATTCAATTCCTGTCAGCTCAGGGGGCCACAGAGCTGTGCCCCGAGCTCTCCTATACCTTTGTATTGGAAACAAACTACTGTGAATGTACAACTTTTAACAAATTTTTTTTGCCCTAGGGCAGAAATACATGATCAATCAGACTTGTCATTAAAGATTAAATATTTATCTTGCACATCTAAAAAAAACAATGTCAAAATATTTTTAATTTGTATTTAAAATTTTATTATAAAAAATATATATATATTTTTAATGTCTTAATCAGGGTCATTGGGTGGGTGGGGCGGTGCGCTATCGCCCTCTATTGACCAGCTGCCACTGCTCCACCGTATCTCTTAACGTATCCTGATGATAAGAAATAAGCCAAATATTGTATGTACATATATGATAAGGAGCAAGAATTTAAGAAGCACTAAAAATAAATTATATTCTGTCTTTCTTCCTATTTTTCTTGTTTAAAGAAGCATATTATTTTGCGATTTATTCAATTCAAAGGCATTGGAATAAATCAGAGACATTGTTCTTAAGCATTATATCTGACATGCTTTTTTCCACCCCGTGCTTTTTATTATGATACTTTTCTTATTTAAAAGGAAATTAATTGAATAAGAAAGATATAAAGTAAAAGGACACACATTTTATTTTTTCATGTGAAAAAGTTGGCATTGTGTAAGGCCTTTATTAATCAGTCTTAAGTTTTAGGTCAGTGGGAGGAGAGTTCCAGTTTAGGGCCTTGAAAGAGAAACAAGACTGTTTAAATGATGTGTTCAGTGTTGAAACTATGGAGTCCTTCCTTACAGAGGTTTGGGTGGAAGGTCTGAGAGTGCCTTAACTATAAACCATTTTTTTAAATGTGAATCAATGGATCTTATGGATGGATGAAGATATGTCAGGGTCAGGCTGACATTATATCCTAAAATGTTTTTATCCCATGTAAATAATATTACTTAGAATTTCCTCACATGAGTGCTTCACAATGGCCTATTCTTGGAGAATGGAAACATGCTGTAATTGCTCTTGTTTTGATTTGCCCATCAGGTGTTTATGTATGCTTTAACTTTGTGCTATAGTGCCCTCTGGTGCCTGGAGAGATACTTACAATGTAGGAGGATGTAGAAATGTAAACTTTGCAATTATCCAGATATTACTTTAGGATCATTTAATACCTAACTTCTGTAAATTAAAAGTCTGTATGTATTCTGTGTTTTATTCTTTTAAACTCTCCCTCTGGCCAGGCTTTGGCTCCAGCCACCGTGCAGTCGCTGCCAAAGAGGCCGATCTTAGAAAAGAGCAATGGAGCTGCTGCTGCAGTCTTTAACCCTAGCATGTTCCACTATCAGCAAGCCCTGGCTAACATGCAGCTCCAGCAACCAGCCTTCATCCCCACTGGTGAGTGTGGATGCAACATCAGGAGCATCCAATAACACATACAGTAGAAGCATAAACCTGACATTTGAATACATGCATGGACGAATGCAGACATGACCTTGGTACTATTGTATGGCAACACCTTTGGAAATCATGTAAAATATTAAATAAATCAACCAAGATATGAGAATGAGACTTGTAGATCTCCACAAATATGCTTCATACAGGGGTAACCTTTCCAGATGCATGAAAGTACAACATGATCTCCACAAATATGCTTCATACAGGGGTAACCTTTCCAGATGCATGAAAGTACAACATTTAGAACAGTCACCTGCAAACATAAACAGCATGGAAATGTCCAGCCACCATATTGCTCAGGAGGAGGCAGGTTTTGTGTCCCAGTCATCAACTTGTTTTGGTGTCAAATATGGACATGAAACCAGAATTTACCTTTGGGATCAAGCAACTATATTTGAATTTAATTTAATTTCATTGTAACAAAAAATGAATAAATAAAGGCCTCATGAGGCCTGTTTTTATATATGGTAAAAGAGAGTCATTATCTACATTGAAGTTATTATACAGGCATGGTTTACAATGCAACATGGAAAAAGGAACTTTTAAGGAGTAAAACATAATACAGTTTGCAAATAAACTAAAGACCTTATTTAGACGGAACTAAGACTGGTGTTTATCAATAATTAGCTGTGTGACATCTTGATCAAAAAGAGGAATGCCTGAGAACGCCATCCCAGCAGTGGGATACAGAGATGTCAGCTTTATATTTGCTTGGTGTTTTGTTGCAGGAGCGAATGGCACTCATCCCAAATTAGATAAAAAGAAAAGAACATTGGGCCACATGCAAGAACCATTTGTACCATTTAAATCACTCATACAGGCACATATGGCACATTTACCATTTTCTCCTACTTCTAATCTCTGAGATATGAATTAATTTTACGAGTGCTCTCGACTTGACAAGTCTTGCCTTATCAGTCAGCTGTTATCAAAACCCAGTTTTCACTCATTGACTACATTTGTTTTACTGAGAAGCAATTGTCCATTTATGTTAGGCTGCATCAGTTTATATTATGTAACTCCACAATTATAAATTTCATTTTTATTCACTAATCATAGAACTATCAGTCACTACACCTGCAGCTAGCATGTCGGTATCCAGGAGAAACTGGTTTAAACTGTTGTCATTTCGTCAAAAACTGAGACCGGTCAGTAGTAAGCTCTATGAGAAGCTACTACTGAAATAACATCTGGAACAAAAAATGAATGAAAATTTAAGAATAAAGTTCAGCAACTTTTTGCTTTAAACTCCTTAAATGTTAAAACATGCATTCATTTCACTTCATGGCAGCTCCTTGGCTTTGTTATTACATAAAATGTGGAATGTTTGGGTCTGTCTAAAATGCTAAAATTAGAGTTTCATGATTAACATTTTTATGTTTATGTGTTGTATGAGAGATAGAGAGTGTGATGAAGGGACGAAAGACGTGATGTGGAGATGTACAACACATACATGTGTATCAGAAGGACATTTAGCAGAATGTTGTTGTGTTGGTTGATCTTGAACTCATATTAAGTATCATCATATGTTGCACCTCTTCACTCCATCAGTAGTTTTTAGTGACTATTTTTGGATCAAATGTTTTTTATTATTATTAGTTTTGTTTTTTTAACTTCTGTATCAGTGCTACCACATCATTTAATGCTCTTCTTATTTATTCCTCATTACTGGCCTTTACTGCTGCTCAGTTCTCAGTCAGCAGAACCTCAATCTCCAAACGGGTAAAGTCTCTCTGCTTCGTCTTCAATGCCATTATAGTGAATAAGTGTGTGGAGTTTTAGCCTTATATGGTATAACTGGGGAGGATTATTTATTAACATTTACTAAAATTAAAAGCATTTTTAGAATCTGATGTGGCGCATTCGTAAGAAGCCCACAATAGGAGAAAAAATACAAGAAATTTATGTTAAGAATATAAAAATGTTGTTGCATGAGGCCCAATGACTGGAAATTATTTACAGAGGAGTTACAGATTCCTAATGGGGAGTGATGCTAAATGTTTGGCTTATCACAACTCAGTGATCTCCGTGTCACACAAAAAATGTGCAGACAGAGTTAAAAAAAAAAAAAAAAAAAAAGGTGTGCATGGGGTGAGGCCTGCAAACCTGACTCAGTTCTAACAATTCTATGTGGAGAATTAAACCAAAATCCCAACAAATAAAGTTAGAAGCTTATGGAAAGATACCCTAAAGATGTAATCCCAGTCATACAACTTAAAAAGAAATTCTACTAAATGTTAACAAACATGGATTTAAACATGTGAATTTGGAGAGAGGAAATTAAATCTCTTATAAAGAAAGTCAAAAAGAGAGAAACGACTTAAATGGTGAAAGCTGTTGGATCACAAGTTGAACCTAGTTGTTTGCACACTCCTTTTTCACTTTGACCTTATCTTATCAGAGTATTTGCTTATATTCCTTCACACACACACATTCGATTGAGTTGCATTCCTTTAATTACTAGGGTTTTATAGGATGTTGGCTCATCCTCTTTTCCATAAGCTTTAAAAGTGGGTTTATAGGAATTTTTAACAATTATTTACTATTTGTATCTGATCTTTCACATTTCTGAGGTCAAACACTGACAAGAAGGTCCTGCTCATAGTGTCCACTTTAATTCAGAGGTGTTCTAATAGGTCGAGGTCAGGATAACATGCAGACCGGATAAGACCTTCCACATCAGACTTGGTCATTCATGTTCTTAACCTCATCAATGAATTTCTCAACAAATTCTTTTCAAGTTAATCTGAAGACCATTTACAGTAACACTAATAAGTAATTATTTATAACATATTTTATATTTTAAAAAATTCTCCAAGTCCCACAGTCAATAAAAATGTAATAAGATAAGAAGGAGGTTATATTATAGTCAATACTAAAATTAACAAAGCTAATAAGAGCAACCCTTGTTTTACTGACTGCTTGTAGATCAAATGCTGGATTCTAAACGCGTAGCTATGAAAACAATCCAAACACCTTAAATCAAAGATTTTAGCATCAGAGTATATGTTGTGGGTTTTTGTGGACTAAAATTTAATTCCAGTAATTGTTTAACCATGAATGCAAGAACAGGACAGGAATCCACATGGGTGAAATCAAGGTAGAGCGAAAGGGGCCCATTTGGAGAAGGTGCCCCCCCTAATCCAGTCTGTTAACAGGATCTGGTTTTGGCCCTAAGCTGCAGAAGAACCCACATGAAAAACCAGCTCTGATACACTTTTGTAAACCATGTAAAAAGTGGTTCTGATAGTGATGGTAGACATGTCTCAAAAGAAGAGGGAAAGCACAGATGGGAGGTGGATTTCATATAGAAAGTGTTGGTTTTCATCCAACCAACCAACACTCAAAGATGAAGAGAAGCTTTGCAAGCTTCACTAACACACCTGTGTGCTT
This sequence comes from Cyprinodon variegatus, assembly GCF_000732505.1. NCBI lineage: Eukaryota > Metazoa > Chordata > Actinopteri > Cyprinodontiformes > Cyprinodontidae > Cyprinodon > Cyprinodon variegatus. The sequence goes on from NW_015151122.1 coordinate 447,419, forward strand.
TTGATTTAAGCTTTTTATTTTAAGTAAAATAGTCAGAAGAAACAAATATTTGACTACGAAAGCCTTTTTCTACCTCTAATGTAACTTTAGGTTCCCTTAAATCATTCCTAGAACTGAAAATGTATGGATCATTTGCTCCTCTCATACACATTCCCAGTTCATTAAATACAATTATCAGATTCTCCAGTCTGATCAGATTGTATGCTTGTGTTTCTCCTTGTTTGGTTTGCTATTTAATGGTTAGTGGTTTATTTAATAAGCGGTTAGCTAATGGAATGTGTATTTTTCTTTCCCCTTCTTTTGTTTGCATGTCTCCTGTAATCTGTTTTAAACTCATCTACATCCCTTGATATCCCATTTTTATTTTTTTCTGCCCATATGCCATGATAATCATATCATTCCTGTCCCCTCCCTTCCCTCCCACATTCCCCTGTCCTTCGTCTGACTCGCCTGAATTAAAGTTCCCATGATGCACGGTGCCACCTCCACTGTTTCGTCGGCCTCGACCCCCGTCACCAATGTTCCTTTCGCTGAATCCGCCACCTCCAATCAGGTTTGCTCTCTCATGTCAGTTCTGTTTTATTCTAGCTCTGTAGGTCAAGCTCACTGTCTCATTTTATTTATTCGGTTAAAGAACCATCTGCTTGTAAGAAGTTCTGTTTACATTTCATTTTTTGTCACTTTTTAGTGTTTTGTCAAACAAGCTACGGAAAACTTGAAAATCTTAAAATAGGAAACCATTTTCTCAGTAAAATTTTTTGTTTGTTATTAAACCACATAACAACTGTGCGATGGCCTTCCTACCCTGAGCGACTGTTGCTATCAAATAAGAATATCCCATGGCACACTGCTACTTTGTGGATTTAATTATCGTCAAGTTTGATGCACATTATATGATAACCTAGGGCTGGACACTAACTCAGTAACAATATGTATCATATATATTCATATATTATTCAATAAAGAAGACATGAAATTTCTGATATTTTAATACAATTTACAAGCTATACTAAAGCATTTGTCACTGACCGACATTCCCATGTTCCTGTTTCGCTTTTTTTAAAGCATGCATTTCAAAAGTTTTATATAGGAGGAGTTTTATAAGCATGCCAAACTAATTGTTATTAGTTTGTGGAAGCATCTCTGGTTGGGCATTCTTGGTAGTCTCTCTGAGGCTTTTGTTTTTTTTTGATGGATATTGTTATTATATCATATTGACTGAAATTAAGAAATATATTATGAGATCATGTTTGGCCATATCGTCCAGCTCTAGGTTCACCATTTATCACTGAGTCGCCTACAGCTTATGAAAATAAGCAACTTTTTCAGCTTTTGACAGCTTATGTCAAACAATAAGCTAATAAAATTCAGCCAAATGTCCTTGTTCAGCATCGTTAGTCCACATTTAAGCAAATAAAGAAATAATTTATTAGGAAAAATAAGTAAGTTTGAGTCGATATTATTTGTCAGTGTTGCCACAGGTTAGCACAGTAAGAGAAGAATAATCAATGCTCAGCCCTGATGCTTTGTGCTGCAGTTTGTTTGACAAACAGGACAGCTCATCCCTAACAGGAGTTGATTTAAGAATCCAAACGTTAATGCTTTCCCTTTTTTTGTGGGGGAGCATCACTTAGAACCTGAGGAGCCTCTCATGCTTTTCATGCCAAACCTCTTGCTTTACAAGTTAAGTTCTTGCGGTTCCATGTTGCAGATGATTCTCATAGGGGGAAAGTATATAATCAACTAAAATAAATTCACCATGAAATGTTTTAAATTCTTCAATGCATTTTCATGGGGGGAAAAAACTTATTTTAAAAAAGAAATATAATTACTATTTATTTTTATGGGGTCCCCATGTGTATTTTGTGGCCACTGGCTTAAATGTTTGGGAACCACTGGCTTATCTTACTATGTGATATACCTAGCAGGGTTTAATTACCTTTAAAAAGAAAATACCTCAACTAAATTGTAAAACATTTTAATTATTTTGCTTACATTGACAATAATTCATTCATACTGTACTGTCTTATTCATAGTTTAAATGATTTGTTTGTTTAAGATGTCCCGTACCAATCTGCCAGGACTTTACAGAGCAGCCATATTTCTGCTAAGATTAAATTACTTAATATTGAATTGTTGTTCATTTAGATTGCTTCTGAAATCAAGTACTTTCACTAGATTGTATTTAGAGCCTGCTGGTGTAGTAGGGGCTGATTATATTTGCCTGTTACTTTTTTAGATTTTTAATTGGAAGAAGAAAAAAATTAAAACCAGTTGCTATTTTTTTCTAAAGCATTTACCTTATGACTGATCCCAAAATGAAATACCAAGAAGATTCGTCAGGGCTTGTAGCTGTGGTAGCTTAATAAAGATGGTGTTTTACTCCACATTCTCATTTAACTGGTCCATAGTTTTCTTACATGAGTAGAGAGAGATATAAAATGTTAACACTTAAGCTCCCTCCGATCCTGAAAGATCCAAAAGCCATCCCTCTTATACAGGTGTGCATGCACAGGGCCTGCAGTGTGAATAGAGAGAAAAAGACCCTAAAATTAAACCAGTTGGTTGATATGGCGCAAGCTTAAATGATATGATGATCACTTGGCCTATATTATATTTCATTCCCTCCCTCCTCTTCCATAAACAATTTGGTGTTTAAACTACAGATGGACATTACGAGTAGTTAAGGTCTGTTAGCATCCAAGTTAGTGCATTTTAACTGTGGTCAAGCTAATTTTCCATGACTTCATTGGATATTGAATCCAAGCATCATCCGTAGAGACCAGAGGACTAGGTCAGATAATCAGATTTAACCACTACTTAAATTATTCCAATAGTTAAAACTTGTGGACTACACCTGTAAGGAAAACATGAATAAATCATTCCCAATTTGATTTGTAAACCTATTTGTCTATCTTTATTTATCATCGTTTCCTTTCACACTACCTCAGGATCATTTCCAAATGAACTAATTTATAAAATTTGGCAAATGTTTTAAGCATAATTTATTTTTCATATTCTGCACATGATGACCCACACTTATTTGAATATTTTTTTAAGGGGCAACAATTAAGGGTAGATAAGTCCTCAATAAGGCTCAATTTCCTCTATAGTTTGGCTCCAAGTTAAGGCAAGCTGTAATCAATGTGTATGAATGTGTGTGTTTTTGTGAATGCAGATGGGTGAATGTGGCTCTTCTGTCAAAAATGGTCATTTAGACTAAAAGGGTGCTTTATGAATTAAATCCATTAACAATTTGATCAATGTTTCTTAAGGTGTTTTGAATTTCCTTTTAAAGGCCTTGTCTTGCAAATCACTTTACCTGATCATTAAAGCAAAATTGAAGAGTAGACATAGAGTTACTAAAGGGCATACATATTACACACAGTTTTTCTCACTAAATTTTCTATGTTGAATAAAAGAGACTCATCACTTTGAGTTCGGGAGTCTTTTTATGTCTATGTTAAGTGGTTTACCAAACCAAAAAACATCCAAACAAATGGTTGGGTACTGGACTGATTCCACAGAAATCAGATGAAATATTAAGAAATACAAAAATAAAAGTCTGTCCTTTCATGCAATGGAAATTACTTTATCAGGTCAACCTGTGGTTTGATGCTGGACTGTTAGAAATTGTACTTTTGTTTTGCCCTCATTGCATTTCAAATTGAGCCCAAACAAAGATATTGATAGTTAGATCTGGTTAACCTGACAATAAGCATTTTAGCTACCTTTTAATTTAGTTTTAGATAGAAGGCATAATACATTACTCCTTTTTGGATCTTTAGCTACAACTGGAAATCAACTGAAAATTGAGGAAAGGAGGATTGAATTAAACGCACCTATATTATATTATGATATGTATATACGGTAGTAGTAAACCTGTAAGAACTATGAACTGTAGAGGGGGTAACACAGCTTGTTGGAATGAGAGTGACATAGTGCGAAGCTAGCAGAGGTGTGAACAGAGCAGAGGAAGCATGTCCTTTTGACCTATGATATCTTGATCAGCAGGATCAGTTGCTGATAATGGCATGTTAGTAATGGTGCACAACACTTTGCCCAAATTTTAAGCACTGAGCACGTCTGAGGTGCAGGCTTGCATGAGATTCCAACACCGAGTTTAGAGTTTTGTCAAGCATTAGCTCTAATTTTAGGATGTTTGGCTCTGCAACACTGGTTGCATTATCTGAAAATGAACATCAGCCCATGATCTTAGTGTGTTGAGTTGTATAATGTATTTAAAGTCAGATAGTGGAATTCACTTATGACTTCAAAACTACACACCATTCAGCATCTCACTTACAGGCAGATAAACCTGATTGCTATGTCAGTTGGACCACTAGATGCAATTATGATTTTAGAAATTGCTGATTGTCATGAAACCCCATTGTTCCTTATTTCTCTCTGCTTCCTTCAGTAGACTCCTCAGAGCTTCTGACTCCTGAACCGGTGGAACTGCAGTGCGTTCCCATGGAAAACCATTTCTGCCCTGTCCCAAAACTGCTGGTGGCAGCTCCAGTGGGAATAAACTCAGTAAGCCTTTCACGAAACCCCAGTTAGAGTTCCTGAAAACCTGCAGCTCTGCAGCAAACATGTGCCTCTCCCACAGTGCACACTGAATGAGTGTCAGTGTGAAACTTCTTATACAATGTTTATAAGATTTAAGAAAAAAAAACTGCAATACAAGCCTGAACATAATAACGCTGCTTTACTGCAGCCATAAAGATGCATACTGACGCGATGAGCAATAGAGCTCCCTCGTTCTGACAGCCATACATGACCACACTTAAACGTGGGCTCTTTAACATACATGCATTCAAGACTAAATGCCCTTTATGGGTTGCAGCCATTTCCTGAGGCAGCCCAACCCACCTGACTGATCCAAAGTATGAAAAGTTCTCTCTGGATATTCAGAACATTGGAGCTGCAAACGGACCTGCTGATGGTCTACAACCATGACTTGTTTTAAAAAATGAAAGAATGTTCCATAACGTGTCACGTTTATGTTTCAGGATGACTAAAATCATATGTGTTGCACCATGTGTTGTATATTGTTCAGTTAATTCTCATCTGATGCCTGATGACATGTCAGAAAGAAGCTGTTGAAAAATAGTTTGTGCCTTTGAGTATTCTTCTGAGCAGCAGAGAAGACCGGCTTTCTTAAAAAATATATATTTAAAAAATGTTCACAGCAAAGATGAATTGATGTCCATATTTAGAATTAAAGGCAATATCAACTACAAGTGTGTTGCATATCAGCTAGGGGCTTCAAATGGAGGCAGATTTTGTTAAACTGTTATGATATTATGGTTGTGTTTCAGTAACTAGGATTTAAGTTAAGTTTTGCCTAGTTATAATTATAATTTTTTGGACTGAAGCAGCAAATTTACTTTAATATAAAGCATTGTAATGATATATCAAATTAGGATGCAATGGGTTTAAACTTTAAGAGTATTTTATTTTCATTCACCGTTCACATCAGTTTAAAACAAATTTCCAAAACAGAAGAACATGGGTTGATCACAGCAATGTTCTCCACAAAGGGTATCACATCTGTTCCCTCTCATTCTGCAGAATTTCCTTTTATTAGCACAAAACTGAAGGACACTGTGTTTTTGGTAAATTGTAATTGTTTGTTTGTTTTTGTTTGTTTTTGCGGTGCATCTTGGCTATAAACCTTATATAAGTGTATGGTTAATTTATCTCAATGAAATTGTGCCCCATTTGTAAGGAAACTGCACCACTGGGTTAATAGGCAATGTTGAATATGTTAGTTTCTCAAATTCTCTTTGCCAGTACGTCAGCAAACTGCAGCTAACATCTCACTGTTCACATTAGTTTACAATCTATCATTAGATTGGATTTTTAGAGGTTTAAGAAACAAGACATATTGACAATTTAACAGAAGTTCAGTAAGGTCTGAGAGCCGCTTGGCATCTCCTCCCCATGCTGGTCACCATCTTGGTCACACACTGCTGTAGTATAGCCTCTTATTCTTCAACCATAATTTTTTCCAAGTCAGCCAATTTGAATGGAAATATAGGATTAAACTCTGGTTGCAGAATTTACTTTGAATATGCGTTTACATCAAGATGTTCCTCTACTGATGACAACGCCCTTATATTTCCACCACAAAGAACTGGTTGGTACTTGCAGAGGAGATGTTTCATTTAAAGCAGGAATGGGTAACTCCTTTCCTCAGGGGCTGGGATGTGTCCCTGCTTTAAAACACCTGAATCCAATAGTTAGATAATTACCAGGACCCTGGAGAACCTGAACACTAAGGACATAATTCAGACAGTTGATTCAGGTCTGCAAGGCTGAGGACACCTTGAGGTTGCAGGACACTGGCCCTCAAGGACTAGAGTCCTGGGTTTAAAGGAAACCCAGGCTTTCCAGCAATATAAGACTACAAGCATTTGACCAAACAAAAGTTTATACAATACAGTATGAAGCAATAGTGAGCAAATTTGTGAAATTGAGAGTAACTACAGGAAAAATATATTGAATATTTCTCCAACTGGAAACCCAAACCTAATGTTAGTGTCATTTATGTATATTTATCAGTTTCACTATAAACATGCGATACTTAAAACCAAGAAAAGATCCTTTTTTTAGTAAGAAGGTAATTTTTAATTATTGTAGATATTTAACTACTTATAGTTAGATCCATTTTTTTAAGGGTCTAGATAAAATGTTTTTCATTTTCATCAGCAAGAAAACCACATTTTATGAAAAAAGGCTTGTAATAAGTTAAAGGATAAGAGCTATCAAGTCAGCTTTTTGTTATAAGAAGCTTGTATTTATTCTTGAATTTAAAGTAAAAGTAATAAAGGAGGATTAATTAACCCTACTCTCTTTCCATTTTAGGACGTTTATAATGGTTTATAGAAAATCTTGGCTAATATATTAAAATCTGACCATCTATATCAGCTGCTCTTCCTGGTAGGGAAGATTTGTACCACTGTTAAATTAGAACAGAAGGCCACTCAACATCCCTCACAGGCGTTTTAAAAGAATCATAACCAAATATCTGTATTATTCGTTTATCCTTTTGAGCTAGTCATGCCAAGACTCCTCTTAGTTCAATATGATGCTATGCCTTTCGTTTGGCCTGCTAACAGATATAGTTTGCATTTAAACTGAAGGCTGAAAGCCACCGCAGCTTCTTTTAGTCTCCCAGCAACAAGCACAAATGAGTCCAGGTGCAATTTGGAGTGGTTTCCACCCTTCTAGGGCTGGTCATTTCAGCAATACCTTTTGCAGTTTGCTAGGGGCCTAAACTTACCTCTGTATTTATCAACATGGTGGGTACAGATTGGTTGTAGCCGGTGCTTCAGCGAGAAAATAACTCAATAACAACTGGCTGCAACTATGATGCTGATGGTTTAACCTTTCTAGTTCTTATTCATCTACCATTTGGTGAGAATTTACTTGCTGACCAACCTAATGGGGAGCACAACATGCCCATAAGACCTAACCTACTCGTCCCTGCAACAGGTTTCAACTTTGCCATTGCTTTTTTGGTGCAACTTTAGTCATTGCTGAACAGGAGCTAAGAGATAAAGATACAATGAGTGAAAAGTAAACTGCCTTAATAAATCTTCTACATTCTGGGGCCTGTCTCTGTTATGGATTAGACTGCTCAGTTATTAAACATTTTTATTTTTTTACACTGAGATTGTCTGCTCTGTTGTAAATTTTATTTGTGAGGGATGATGTTGTAACGGCTGTAAAGAAAGGGTTAGTTTGTCTTTATTCCTCCAGTATTTTATTTTAAAGAACATACTTGTTGTGTCTTCAACATTAACCCTATAATAACACAATTATGATCTAATCAGCTCAATGATTGCAAACTGTTAGCACTGACACCTTTTTTTTTCCATCTGATGTCAGCCATTGCACAAGACAGGAGCTAGATCTGTTTCCTAATGTTGTGCCTGAAGTCTGTATATGCAAGATGTTGCCCTTTTATTGCAATACCTTAGTCAATTCCTCCAAATAATGCATAAATGTTCAATGCAGAGAACCATCTTAAAAAGGAAATTTCTTTGTGGTTTGATAAGTTTAAAGCTGCTTTTTATGTAGAAAAGTGGCTCATGATTATTATGTAAAGGCACTTCAGGGAGAAATCTTAGAACTTGAAAATGTCGTGTCGGACTTTACATCATCACTTTGAAGAGAGACAATGACGGAAATAAATTAAAAGTTAGGAATGAAAAACACCTGTTATTTTCAGTGAGAGGAAGTGCTTTGTTTGTGTGTAACACTGAACTTGAAAACTGAATGGAAACTGCTTTCATCCAAATTCAGATGTGCCTCGTTCAAGTCTCCTTAAACCATCACTGGCAAAACACTGTAAGAACGAATCAACGCTTAAAGATTCCTCTCCCATTTAGTATGTTGTTACTGTTACAAGAAACCACATCTAGTTTTTCAGAGACAGCTGTGCTGTCTTATCGTCAGTGTAAGAAGTAAATGAACCAGTGATTAGTAGGTAAAATTGGTTGTTTTTAAATGCTGCAGATGTTTCGGCATTTTCAACTGAACATTATTCATTTAAGATCATGTTGATGTGTTGTGAATGTACCTAATGCAAAAATTATACATGTGCCCCCCTTAAAGAAAGGCATGCTGACATGTTACTATCACCATATATAAACTATTTCAGAGGTACCATGATGATACTGTGTTAAGATGTATAAACTGTATGTATTGTTATATAGATTTATATTTAATGTCATTACATGGTGTGGCTACAAAAAATATTTTTCAACATTTAATTCTAAAGATCTAAACAGGTAATGTATCAGTAAGAATTTTTTTTTTAAATGTTTCCATCAATCAACTCACATATGTCTCCCTTTGGACTTTGCTTTGCAATTCAGCGTTCAAGCTCAGTTTTACACGATGGGCTGCAAAAATACTAAGAAGCGTGTGTTTACACACAGTTTAACATCTGATCTGGACTTTTATTAGAAACAGAAACAGGCTGACATACAAGGATGGGGGGCATTTGAGTTTAGTATGAATGTAGGCACAGTGTTTTTAGCGCACAGCTTGTAAAACTGAGCCTGATGGCACAGAAAATTTAAATCAACTAGAACTAGATTTAATGTCAAAGCTCTGTGAAACTGAAGTTGTGGATATTGGAAAAAAAAAATGAAAAAACCTGCATTTGTAAAAAAAATTCTGTTGAGATCCAAAACTTTTTCTTAAGCACGTTTTCTTTGGTTGATCCCATGTTTCACGTCACATGTTCTTTTTCTGCCTGTATGAAGTGTAACAACATGCACTAAATACTCATCTATATATTAATTGGACAATGGGAAAGTCAGCATGGCACCTTTTTATTTTTTTTTTTTTAGGACTGAACGTGGATTTGAACCAATAAATAAACTTCAGTGTCCTAAGATGAAACACTGAGGTTCCCTCAACTTTCAGTAAATCTATTGGTATGTGTTTCTTAAACTAAAATTCCTATTTACTCGAGAGAAACTCAATTTAACTGTCCATCTGAACTGTGCATCCTTAGCACCACTATGGGGATATCTTTTTTTTTTTGTATTTGAGGAATACAACCCAGCTATTTAAAAGCAATAACACTATCAAAAAAATATCAAATCTGATCTTTTGGTTTCAGCCCCATTTGAACTTCACAAAAACTTACCTGTATCTAGATTATCTGAAACTTTACAGCATCTCCAGCAATTACTGGCATCAATGGTAAAGAGTTTTTTGTTGTTGTTTTTTTTTCTGGTTTAAAAATTAACCTTTAAGTTTGAGTTTAATTTACAGAATCCCATATATTTTTACCTGTAAGGTTTGCAAATGACCAAAATGCAGGGTAAAATACCCATGAGACCCCATTATAAAAGTTTATCTTCAAAATAGAGTTGATTTTGGGTTGATGTCCACTTTAATTAGCCCAAATTGTGGAAAATTGAAAACAATTGAACAAAGACAAATTGATGTTTCCACTATTGATGCAGAGAAGGAAAACAAAACAAAAAATCTCTTTGAAAACGAGTGAATATCAGGATATAGTGGCCATCAGGTCTTGATAACAGAGATTTATTTCAAGGATTTTGTGCCAATATTTGAGGCTGATGCTGTAGGTCTTTACTATTAATCAAACCATAAGGTCTTTAGAGGCCTGTTAGCTCTACATGAGCTGCATATATGTTAACCTCAAAGATCATCCTGAAGTCCACAACAGTCAGTTTGTTTAAATTCAACAGCTGTGCAAAACTGAAGAAAATAGCCGCCATTCTAGCTGCTCCCTTTCTCAGGCTACTTCCACCAACTTTTCTCAGTTATTTAATTTTCCTGACGGTCCATCATGAATTCCAAAACATTAAATTAAAACTGCTTAATTTTTTCAGCCACATTATGAAGTTGTGACACATTTAAAAAAAAATGCCATGCCTAGTAATTCTTTTTTTTTTTTTTTTTTTTTATATATAAAAGAAAAAGGCCAGATGGTTCTCGTGTTAATGTCTCTAAATTGATGATAATAATTTTTTTTTTTTTTTTTTTTTACTCAAACAAAACAAGATATGAAAATAGTTTAGATATGAATTCACATAACATAGCTAGACTCTACCAAACTGAAGAATAAAATAAATCAAAAATCACTGGCAACAAATTAACAACATGGCTACCTTCCTATTATCATACTTTTTTTTTTATTCTCATAAACCTGTTTTGTTTGGGGAAAAAAGGAAAGTCAGATGAGCTTGTGTCGTGTTTAAATATATTATATGGAGAGGTTAATCCTTGTGATTTCCAAACTGTTTTTATTTTGTTTGGTTTTGTTGGAAAAAAAAATTTTGTCTTCTTGTTTATTTTTTTTTTTTTTTTTCAGAAAAAAAAGTACTTTAAAAGCAAACACTTATTTGTCAGGGAGGTAAAAAGGCTTTTTGGACAAACTTTAGAGTCAAGCTAATTCACCTCCTGTAGACCAAACTGTCTTTGCACTGCAGAGCTTTTGTTGGTGAGCTGACTTTTCAGTCCTGAAGTCTTTTGATGCCCAGCTGTGCTGGGTGATGTCTCTCCTGGCTAAAATATACAAGAATGTCTGATATTCACCTTGTTTGCACTTATGTACATAAATACTCCAAATTTATTTTGAATAATACAGATAAAACAGATGACTAAAAATAATCAGTGTATTGTTAATGGTGTGTTTATTGTTTATTGCAGCGTGAAAATATTTGAGGTATCTGTTTGTTTGTGTGTTAGTGATGACATGCACTCTATACTATATTGATTTGCTCTCAAAAAATTTCAGACCCATTTATACTGAAAAGAAGAGGTGGATTACTACAAAATCTGCAATAACTTAAGGAAATTAATGCTACCTTTGCTCTTGAATTAATGTCATTATTGAATACATGTTACTTTACCTCCTGTAGGCTAAAAATAACAAGAAAGAAAAGCAGGTCAGAAGATTTAAAATCAGACTTGAAGATAATGCACAACAGATGTGCTTAAAGGGTTTAAATCTAACATTATTTTCTGCAATTTTACTGCTGATTTTATTTTTACAGAAACTTTTTTTTTTTCTTCAGAAAATAACATGTCAAGGGTTTTTTGTTTGTTTAGTAGTTGTTTTTTGTGTGTTTTTTTGCTAGTAAAGCCAGAAATTCTGCTGCCATGGCCCCAGGCCATGTTCTGGATTAACTGTCCACCTGAACTGATTCACAGCTCTATGACTGTTTGGTGTTCAAATAGATCTCTTATGATTAAAGTATACTTAGACTCCCTTAAAGCTTCATTATTGTGACTCTGTGGTTCCTTTAATAACCTCGATCTCACAATACTGGGCCTTTTTTTTTTTTTCTCTTACACTTAGAGTTGAATAGTTTTCAAGTTCATGTATTGTCTGTCACCATATCCTCCGCTGTTAATGTGCCTTCATCGTACAAAGAGTAATTTTTATGTTTAATTCACAAAGGTAAATTGAATGTGTGTATGAGTAATTTTAAGTCGTTTGTCTCGTGTGTCATTGCATCTTAGTATAAGTTGAGTGCAGCAATCACAGACTGAGTGTCGGCCTATCTGAGATGAAAAAGGCCTAAAGCTGTTGAGGACTAAGCCATAAGAAAATCATTCTCGGACGCTTTAGGAGGGACGGACTGCTGCTCCTAAATCATCGATCATTTCATTCAGCTTTCTGCTTGTGGTACTTGTATGTGCTACTGTGCTCCACGCAAATTAATTTGCACTGTATAGGTATTAAGAGTTAATATGTGCCTATAATCAGTTCTGCTGTTTCTGTTTGACCTTAAATAAAACGACACATGGTAATCCTGTCTGAGTTTTTGGTTTTCAATCGTAAACTGTTTGCTCTACATGCGTATTATCTGATTTTTACATTACTGTATCAACATTTTAGCCATCTTTGATTTACCTGTATTTGTAATGAGCCAGATTTGTTTCCAAGGGTTAAAGCAATACAGGGCAAGTTTATTTGTATAGCACTATTCAATATAAAGACAATTACAGCTGTACATGAATTAGGCAATAAAATAGAAGGAAAACAAAAGCAAGTAAAGATAAAATGCATGAAACATTAAACTTATTAGTAATGGTGAACCTTGATGACTGTTATTCAAAAGCCTTAAGAGTTTCTAAAACCTTTAAAGAATTTGAAAAATCTAGAGTGGTTAATGGGTGCGAAAATCTGCAATTAAACACATTTAAAAGGCATTTATTAGGTGCTCTCCCACAGGAGCTTGTACAGGGTGCACGTGCATATTTTTTTAAGTGGAGAGGGCGGGTCTTTTAAAAAAATTTTAGAAAATCCTCTGCAATACCTTTAAATGGAGGGCCAAGTATAAGTCAAGAGAATTATCTGTAGACCTCTGAGGCAGAGACAAATCAGGAGGATATATAAAATGTTCTGTTGCTTTTGAGGTCTGAATGAGTGTAGTGCACTGTATTGTTTGTAAATCGAAAAAGTTTAGAACCATTAGGATCCTACTTGGAACTAGCAAGCCATCTAAAGTGAGCGATTAGGGTAGGATGGCATTGGTCACCAGAACTCCATGGTCTCTCTGTCAGAGCTCCATCTTTCTAGTTTAGAATAAGTAAATTCTTAAGTGCACTGGCTGATTTTAAGTATGAAATTAGTGCACTTTTAGTATACTTAAATAAACTATTTTTTGCTAAGGGATATGTTGTGAATTGGCGCTATAGAAATAAACTGCATTGAAAATATCCCATCAGTGACGTCATTCCCAAATCTGAGCTCCAACTTCCGTAAAAAAAAAAAAGTACTGAGCCCTGCAGAGGCTTTTATTGTGAAAAGCTGCCTCGATGCGGAAGTACACTGTTGGCGTCAAGAAACCAGTTGGAGGAAAAAGATTTTCCTCCTGCTGGTAAAACTGCTCCACTCTGAGTCTAACAAAGACCGAACAAGCTACGAATTTGTCGCCGATGGACCGTTGGAAAACTGTATAATTTGTAGGAGGCGCGGCTGCCCATTCGGCGGGCCGGTCCGGAACCAGAACCAGGCCCCGGACATAAGCGGCTCTGCTATAGCGGAGGGCTGATGTGTGGGTGAGCAAAGTGGCATGCCGTGGTTAGAGGAGGTTAAATGTGGATCACCGTGACTCGCTGTCTGTAGGTAGGCGGCGGGTTCTCCAGGAAGTCCAGGCCGACCTGCGGTGCGTCGGATCGGCTGTGAAGCTCCGGGATGGCTCAGCTGGAAGTCAGCCAGACAGGAGCTAGCTTCACCGTGAGCTAACATCGGAGTTAACCGACATCAACTTTGAGTCGCGCGCAGGCCCAGAGAAAGAGAGACAGAAAAAAACACAAAATATGACTATCGGAGCGGGGTTTCTGTAAGTTACGGGGTTTGTTTTTATTCCGCTTTACTTGTCCGCGTTTCCTTCAGGCCTGCTCGGTGTTTATGGAGCGAGTATAGCTGCGCCGTTAGCCAGCCTCCACCGCCCCAATGAAAGAATACAAAGTTGTCGTGCTGGGCAGCGGCGGCGTCGGGAAGTCCGCGCTCACCGTGCAGTTTGTCACCGGCACCTTCATCGAGAAGTACGACCCGACCATCGAGGACTTCTACCGGAAGGAGATCGAGGTGGACTCGTCGCCCTCCGTGCTGGAGATCTTGGACACGGCGGGGACGGAGCAGTTCGCCTCCATGAGAGACCTGTACATTAAAAACGGCCAGGGTTTCATCCTGGTCTACAGCCTGGTCAACCAGCAGTCCTTTCAGGTACCTACAGCCCATCTGTGCTGCTTCTCAACACTCACCGTCATATTAAACATTTGCAGGCGCCATTATTGGGAATTGTGGGGTTAAATGTGCAAAATATAAAACAAAGTTGTTGTTTTTTTTTAAGCCTGAATGAGCCCCTGCCTAAATATAATGAATCACAAGAGTTTCATCCATGCACATATCTTCTCTGGCCAATACCAATTACTGATATTTCTTTAATGCACACTCAGGTTATTCTGATTTTATTTTATTTTTTGTCCCGATGTTAACCTGTTACAAATTAGTTTATCCAGATTAGGGAATGAGGATGTGGATTTTAAACTTTTCCCAACTGAAACTTTTTTTATATTCATTGCAAAGGAGATTAATAACAATCTACATTTTTAGTTACAGGTCTATTTGCTGCGCAGTGCAAAAACCCCACAAATACTGATAAAAAAAAACATGACGTCAGAAACACTGTATTAATATTATTATAGTAATTTAACTGATCAATCAATACATTTTCATGATGATTTGGATAAGCCACTAATATATGTGAGTGCATACTTGCAGATTTATTTTATTTTTTTTCCTTTTTTTTTTATTTTTGCTTGTTTGTTTTCCTTTTTTTTTCTTAAAAAGGAGGAAAAAAAAGAAAATTAAAAACAATCCACTGGATTTTGTTTCCAAGTTTGAAGACGTTTCGCTTCCCATCCAGGAAGCTTTTTGAATTATTTCTCATACTGGCATATTATTCCAGGGATGTATTTCCCAAAATGGAGTGAAATATGTCATCCAGGTATTAGTCATTCCAAAAAAAAAAAAGAAAAAGAAAGAGAAAATTAAAAACAATCCACTGGACCTTGTTTCCAAACTTTTCTTTTGTTTTTTCACCAGCACCTTTGTCTTATCTGTGAAAAATTAGTGTAATACGTGGAGGATTGTGTAGAATAAAAATGTAAATTGAATGTCCTGAATTAATTTCTGTCATATTTAAAAAATGCATCTTGGCTTCCCCCCAGTAAATGTGTCTAATTTTACAGCTCTTCGTTTTAGCATACTTTTAAACATATTTATATTCAGTGTGATTAATGTGTAAAACTTATCAAAAGATAAAACTTTTATCAGAAAGCTGTAGTCTATCACTCTTATAGAGTATTTATGTTTAGGGCAATAGAAGTTACTAAGCAAAGAAATGATTATGGTACTTATTGATTGTACAAAAAAGCTAAGTCATTTTTAAAAAGTTTTAGTTTTTAGGATCTTTTTTTACCAAGACGATTAAAGCTGTTGTTATCTGATCCAGGAGCTTTAACCAGGAGCTGGTCCATGTGCTCACACCTTCTTCTTCTTTCCTTTTAATATTGGCATTTTGTACCAACCTTCTCCAACGTGCTGAACTAATCCTAAAGAAATCAGCCTCGGAGTAATGGTTACACTCTACTTGGTTTCTGAATGCAAATAGCTCTGATGACAGAGACGCTTCTGAACTCAAAATCTGACATGTCGTTTGCCTTCAGGTCACATTCTGAGTCATGTAGGAAGTTAGGAAAAACAATAATAAAGCTAAATATCTGATGTTTTAAATATTGGGCAATTACCATTCTTTGTCCTTTGCGATAGAACTCAACCAATATATATTTTATATCCAAATGCGATCCCCATCATTTTGACAGTAACTAAACAGAGCCTTAGTATCTGCTTTTTTCCCCCCTTCTATTTACATGATAAAATAACCAAATTAAGGAGAAAGAATTACAAATTTCTCATTTAAAAAAAAAACAAAACATTTATTTACAAATAAAACAAAACATGTTTAGAAATGACAGCAAATGGAGGCGGCGGCAAACTGTGCACTTTACAGGATCTCAAGGAATGGTTGCTTTGGCTAACCTCCTTTTTATATATTTTCCTACAGAGTCCAGTTAAGCGTTTTTTGTTTTCATTTTGTTTTTTCTCACTTAAATTCATAATTAGAAATAGCAAATGCCCTGTACTTCCTTGAAAAAACCCCCAGCTTTGTCTCAATCATCCCCTCTTTGAGGTGACCTTAATTTAAATGACAAACTGAGAAATATGTTTGTAAAATAATCATGGTTCACAACAAACAATGCAAATACAATAAACTAAATGTTAGCGGCTGGTGGTATTACACATTTAGCAGGTTTATCAGCGATAAGTACACATCCAAGAACAAAAAGTGATGAACCGATGTCGCTCTAAGCTATGTAAGGACAAGGAGACTATTAGAATAAATAAATCCAGCTTTTCCAAAAATGAAACCACAAAAAAAAAAAAAAAAATCAATCGGTTTTAGCGATTAATCAACCGATTCTATTAGAGATAGGCGGATACATTGGCCAGATAGATATTTTTTTGCGCTAACCTATTCATTACCACGAATTAGCAGCCTTGCCTTGATATTCATAATCACCTCTTGCTGCCCCCTTCATCTGCTGTATTTTATTTGCTTTCTTCATTCTTCGGAAATGTAATATCAGCCTAAAGAATCCAAAAAAATCATCAAAAATCTGCATTAGGTTAGACTGATTGTGTTGGTTGATCTGCAATGCTGATGCAACAGAAAAAAAATATAGGTCTGGTTGTATATTTGGTTCATCTCTACTTTGGATTGTGACAAATGGAAGAAAAATGTGTTGCAGGTTGTCTGATTGATGTCATAGTTTAGAATCCTGCAGTAAATAAAGTCATTAAAGGTTTGTCTATTTTATTTTTTTTTTTTCAATTCTACAATCCATTTATTGAGCTCTTAAGAAACTCAAAGTGCCTCACAGCACATCCTGTGGTTGATCTATACATAGATCAAAAATAACAGTACTGAATAATCTACATGCTTTGTTTTCTTTATCCACACCCGTTCATCCCCATCCAGACTTCCTCATTCCTTCTAGTCCTTATGCCTACCACCCTAATCTCTCTCATTCCCAGCCCTTTTATATCCCTGTCTGCTCATATTTATCCATCCCAGTGAATGGGATATGAATGGAGTGTAATGAAGTATTCTGGAGAGGTGGCTTTGTTATTTGAATGTTTTCAAGATGCGTATTTGTGAAACGATTACATAAATGATAGCACATTCCTTAGTGTGCATGACTAATGTACTCAAGTATTTCTTGTAAGGCGCTTTTTGAAATCGGTGAAATGCTGTATAAGATAAGCTTAACTTCCTCTTAAAACAGATGGAGTACTGGTGTAAGGTGATAATTGATAATGGTGGAGCAAACGAGTCGTATTTATAATTTTAGGATATATGCTCTATTCCTAACCATGCCCTGTCTTCCAGGATATCAGACCGATGCGAGACCAAATAGTGCGAGTGAAGCGCTTCGAGAAGGTGCCGTTGATCCTGGTCGGCAACAAGGTGGACCTGGAGTCGGAGCGCGAGGTCGCCGGCTCAGACGGGCGAGCCCTGGCTCAGGAGTGGGGCTGCCCTTTCATCGAGACATCCGCCAAGAGCAAGACGATGGTGGACGAGCTTTTCGCAGAGATCGTCCGACAGATGAACTACTCCACGCTGCCGGAGAAGCAGGAGCAGTGCTGCACAGCCTGCGTGGTGCAGTGAGGAAGAGGTAGGGGGGAGGAGGCGTCCAGTACAACACAGTTGGCTCCTCACTGATTTCTTTTTTTTTTCTTTTTTGACAGAAAGTGTTAAAATGTTCCTGCAGTGCCTGTGTAAAGCACTTCACGGGCTGAGGGGAAAAAATGACACGCAGCTTGCACAAATGTAGTGTGAGAGCATGGAGAGGCTTGGTTGGAAGCAGAGAGAGAGGGGAGTGGGTGGTGCTGCAGACCGTTGGTTGGGCTTGTTATGATAAGACTGCTGAATGTATTTTGAAATGAGGACACAGCTTATTTGAGCAGGGAGGAAAAGAGCAGAGAGCAATGAAGGAGAAGGCAGCAAGAGGAAAGCATCACATCCTGAGAGTTCAAAACAGGAAGTTCATTGTAGTTTCTATTTCCAGCTGCCCCACAAGCCCCTCTTTAAACCTGTTGCATCTGCTGCTATCATTTAATTTATTCTGCTTTTATTTATTTTAACCAGAAATCATCTTTTTCGATCCCTGCAGGCGTTTTGAAGCCCCCGAGGATAACCTGACGTTGTGAAAAAGAAACTTACCGCATCAGGTAACCGCTCTGTCCCAGAGACGGGAGAGACCTATTTTTGATAAGTGTTGGACGATGCTTCTGCTGCAACCTCTACGGCCTTCTCAACGAACCTGAAAGCAGTCATACGAACTGGCTCGGCAGAGCAGCCCTCTGTGAATTCCTGTCTTATTATTTTTAATATTTTACTTTTGTCCTTATAGATGGAGGTTTTCCTTACATACTAAGCAGAAGTGTTTTGTGAGGTTGCAGCATCTTTTTAAGGCTGCTTTAATCACTATTATATTCTTTAATATTACTTGTGTCATGTCTAAAATTTGGGATTTGATAAAGTATTTCATTATAATGGAACATTTAGATTTTCTTTCTTTTTTTAAGCATGCATACTTAAACCAGTGTGCTGCTCGGGCGTGCGGATCATCGTCTTTTAAAACTTTCAGCCTGAGTGTTTTTTCTAAACCTCATCAAGGTATGTCTTTGTAGTCTTATAGACCTTTTTGAAAATGGACACACTGGTAATATTTACTTTAGGGACAGTTCAGTATCGTCATCTCTGTGACCTGAAGTAACTAAAAAAAACAGCCCTGCTCCAAAGTGAACATGTCTCAATGAGCCATTATGTTTCTGCTTCTAGCCCGAAGTCTCTAAAAGACGCAGGTCTTCCGTTTCTACTTTATTTTTTCGTTTTAAACCTCCTTTCAGGTTTTCGGAACGACCAAAGTCTGCCAACACTCCCGAGACGAGAAACGCGCGTCGCTTTAAATTCCTGACATGTAAATCCCCGCCGCCGTGTGGTCCGGTGAAAGTTCTGGCACAGCTCATCTACTTTTAACTTTTGTACTTTTCTTTTTATTACAGTAACATATTTATTAAAACATGACATGGGTAGCCAATTCTAAGCTTCATTTTATACTAGACTCTGCTTTTATTGTGAGTTTTCAGGATATTTTTTTCTTGTTATTTTTAAGCAGAGAATTTAACAGAGCCTTAAATTCCCCCCCAGCTGTCATTGTTTTTTGTTTCTTTTTTTCTCAAAGATAAACTGTAACTATTTGAAAATAAACATGCTGGAACTTAAGATTTTGTGGACACAGATAAAGTATTATCTTTAAATGAGACACAAGTGCCGTCTGATTATTTGTTTTATATCAGTCTGAAGCAGCTGACCTTTGGGAAAACTTTTTTTTCTTGTTTCTTTCTATTTCCTATTGGTGAATCTCATGAATCAAAAAGTGTGTTTTATAGGTTTGTTTTCAACAGAGTGTTATATTTTAAAGTTTTAAAAATTGGATTATGACTAATAAAACCCCCAAATCTGATTTTCTCAGAAAATCAGTGTGTTTTATAAGACCAATAGAAACAGTTTTTAACACAAGTTAGAGAGTAAGTCAGAGATTGATAAACTTTCCAGCTTCTAAAACAACATAGATTTAAACATTTAAAAAGAAATTTCAGTTGGAACAGCTTTCTGGACAATTTCATCTTTTTTTTTTTAAGTGCAGCCTTGAAAAATAGTTTAAAAAAAAATAATTATATAAAAACAGTAATATAAACATATGACAAATTTACAGTTCTAACTTTATTTATTTATTTTTTTGTAACAGGGTACCAGAGTTGGCTTAGGACACAAAATATTGACTGAGGATACACACAGATGTAATAAAATAGCAAAAATAATCAATAACCAAAGTAAGGATAAGAAATATATATATATAAAATGTATCATGGAATAATTAATCAATACATAATTGGATAAGTGCTGCATTAAATAAAACATGAAACAAATGCATCATAATTTATTTTTTTGTAAAATTAAGTCTATTTAAATTTACAATTTATTAAATGCAGCATTATACAAATGTACCATTAAATTCCAAAATTTAAAGCTAACTAAATGTACCATTAATAAACATACTTTTAAAATTATTACAATAAATAGTTAATTGTCTTTTTTTTATTAAAGTAATTTACAGGGTTTCTGCGGGTCATTAAGTCATTAGATTATTATTTTTTTAAATTAAGGCCTTAATTGGCATTAAAATTCTTTAAATGTGATTATCATTGCATTTAAAATGCTTTGTTAAAAAAAAAAAAGTCAAATTGTCAGAATTGTCAAATATATCAGATTTAACTGGTTCCACATGTTTGCATGGAACTGCTCCTGGTTGATCCTATATATGAGAGTAATGCGTACTTATTGATGGCATTGAAATTATTTCTAAGAGCATTAAAAAGCATTAAATTAGAGTTCCTCCTTCGTGTATAAAGCCTGATTTACCTTTCATTAAGTTTGATGCAGATACTGTTTATTTAACATCAGTCCATTAACTGTCATGTGTTAATAATTTTTTGGGAAGAGGGTGTAAATAGCTGTTTATTTCCACCATTTACATGAAAAATTACATTGGTTGTAAATGTTACATAAGTCACTGTTCAAACTAAAAGCAACATTAACAAATCCAACGCAGCATATTTACAGTGGATAGCAAACGGACGGAGAAATACACGCGTATCATGTGATCTCACAACATGGCAGCTAAATGCACTGATGCATCTGCAGATAGAAGCACATATAAGCCGATAAAACAGCTATTATTGACCCAAAATATCAGCCAGCTAATGTATCTGGCTGTCTAGTTCCTACGGCCTTTGGTAGGCTGACATTTCTGCATTTAAATTTCAATTGATGTTAAAGTTTTGCTTTTAATACATGATGTTTCAACTAGATACATTGTCTAAAAACAAACAAAATCAGACTAAATGTTTCCTATTTTGTTTCCCTCAGGAACACCAAAATTATTACCAAATTCCTAATTAATTACTAATCAAAATTTAGATGTTGATAGTCAGTTTAGGCCGTTGATTTTAACAGAGGCACAGCAGTCAATATATATTTTGACCCCGTAAATGGATCTAATGTTATTACAGGAATTTAAAAAATCAACCATTAGGGAAAATATATAGATACTGTATATTGATACAATTTCCAGATGTCTAAATTTGCTGTTTTTATCTTTTTGAACAATTATACACACAGGAGTATGCCTGTGAAATGTGCATCATGTCCGGAATAAATACTAAAGGCCTTTATGAAAATGCTGGCTCACATGGTAAGAAAATGTCCTCATCTACAGTGGGCTGAAACACCATTCTGAGAGGAAGAAGCCATTAAACCCGGGGCTGAAATGCACTCAGAGACGAAGACCTTAACTTCTGCTGTAGTTAGATGAGAAGATGGAATAAATGGGGATCACTACATTTGGAGGGATATGTTGGTAAACCTGGGAATACCATCCAAGCTTTGAAGTATGGGGATGACGGCATCATGCGGTAGGAATATTTTACTTCAGGAGGGACGGCCCAGGAGGTTCAATTTGAGAACAAATGAGTCTTTGAAAAGCATAATGCATATCACTAGATGAGTCACGAAGTGGTTTCAGTCAAACAAAGACAACATTTTGGAGCAGCCATCTCAAAGACCTGACCTTAGTCCTTTAAAATATCTGTGGGTGCAGCTGACCCACTTAAGGGACTTCTGTCATAACTGGGCCGAAGTTCCTGCAAACTATTGTGGAAGAATAACCAAAATGTTTAAAAGAAGTCCAACCTAGATAAATGTCAGAAGAAATACTAAGTGGTAAACAAAAATTTTCTGGACAATCGACTGGACCTGGTATCCCAGTTTGAAGACGTTTCGCTTCCCATCCATGAAGCTTTTTCAAATCAAAATGTCAGAATTAGCATTGAGTTCGAAGCTTTATATAGTGGCCTAAAAACTTGTTTTGGCTTAGAAAACATGCAAATTGAACGAGAAGAATGGGTCCACTCCTTAGGAATTTTGTTTGCCTACAATACCAGATACTGGACTATGCTTCTGAAAGAGGGGTCATTAGGAGCAATTGTTGGCTTGGCTGCCCAGGCAAGATGTTTTGTCCCCTATGATATGAGTGGGGGTTTGAACTGATAGTAAGAAGGAATCAACTTTATTGCTACATGGTAGGTTTATGAGAGCTGAAACCTAAATCCACCCCCTTCGCTGGTCGGTTTTTCTTTCTTAACATAAATGGCTTCCTTCACACCCATTTCAAACCAACTGTCCAAAATGTAAACATTCGGGTCCTGGAAGTAAATAAAAAGCTCTCTTGCTTATTGTGGCATTAGGGAGACCAGTGGTCGCCATGATCTAGATGAGTAAAAATGTACACATGTATGTTAGAACGGTATATATAGAGGACCTAATACAGGAAAAGGGATTTAATGTGGTTACTGTACATGATAACTTTGCAAGGGAAGTGATGACAGGTTTTCTTAGAGGCTCTCGTGAATTAGAGAAATGGCAAGAGTGGACGTTTTTATTCTTTATTGAAACAGTCTTTAAAAAAATCGACTTCAGATCATATTGAATGTCTTATGGGATTCAAATGCCAGCACAGTTAGAGACCTGTGGAACCTTCATGTATTTGTGCATCAAAATAACCATGAATCCATGAGACTGCAGCGTTTTTAGCTTTGGTGCTCTCCTTTGAGACCCTTTGTTTCTCTGCACAACATGCCTTTATGCAGTGAGCGAAGTGTGGAGTGAAAACACGAGGAATCGGTCTGTTTAAAAGAACAGAAGCCTTTTCAGATCAAAACTTAGAGAAATCCCATCACACAAAGGCTGCTCTTTCATTATGTCTGCATGTGGTTGGTGAAGATAGGGATGAAATCTGAATGGTTCCAGTTTAAACACTAATGGTAAAAACATGTGGGTTTTCTCTTTTAAACGGGAGGTCCCGTTTATAGCATATCTGACACAGTTACATAGAAAAACAATAATAAAAACTTATTTTGGCTTTTAGTTGAAAGGAAAGCCCAAAAAATAGAACTGGTTTGAAATTATGATTTTGCCATTCTCCTTTAAATGCTCCTCAATTGTTCTAGAAGGTTCCTGTTGTACAATCTCGGTTCCTTCTGCAGTGTGTTTCAGGAAGATGGAGCAGAATAGGAGACATTTTTCTATGGAAAGAATGAGAAATAGAAGCTGAAATAAATCAAATCCTGGCTTTAAAGGCAAACTGCACTGTCTTTATGATATCTTAAAATGTAAAGAGTGAGGCAGAAGGCAGAGGATGGATTTGAAAATGAAAGTATACCAATGTGGAGAGGGACTAGGTGTGTGAACTGTTTAGATTTTGTTACATTAACAGTTCGTGCCCAGCGTGTACATTGGGCTGGCTTATAGGTGTTCATGCAAAGTACTGCACATTACCAAATGGTAAGAAGGTTGCAGACAAAAAGTGTTTACAAGGAGCACCAGAGAAATATTAACTATTTCCAAAGATTTATTTCCAAAGTGTATTCTACAAACTCAATATCTATTCCATTTATAGACCTAATAGGCGGTATAAATGGTGGCTCTTTGTGAACAGCATGGTTGTTGTTTTGTCAGCAGTAAGAACAAGTCAGTCCGCACGGTAAGCATCGCTCCAGATGTCTGAGCTGGAATTTGCCTGCTGTAAAAAGTCAAAGTCTGCAAGCTGCAATAAAACAACCCCAAAATATTAACATTTGTCTAGATTTTAATTCTTTTTTTCCTCCAGTGTTTCTAAAAAAGCAGGAATTTGCAGCTTATTCATTGGTGAGCATGTAAACCAATGATTACATTTATAAGAAGTGAGATGAGGTGAATAAATTTGCACTAAATATGATGCCTCACCGTGCTGGAGGACATAAAGCAAATGGTAAAACATTTTCTCTGCTAACACCCAGCAACAAAATAACGGAAAAAAGTGATAACATACATTAGTCATTCATACAGGTTAAACAAATATATTTATACACCTTTTAAACTTTAGTTATATGCAGGTCAAAATGGCAAACAGCTGGAAAATGTTATTTGGACGAAGCTTTTAAAAGTGTAAAAAGTTTGCTTCAAGGTGGAAAATAAACACCAGTAACAGAATGTTTATAGAAAGACTTATATTACTATTACTTAAATGATAAACAGTTTTTTTGATCAGATCTTATTTCTGTTATAAACTCAGAGGTCAGAGCTAATGGTCTTGCTCAGGGACCCAGAGGTGCACCCTGTTAGGTTTGAAGTAATGCAGTAATGCTCTAACCAATAGGCCACCACTCCCCAGCCTATTGCTTGTCTGTACATGGAGTGTCATTTTCTTTTTCTTATTTATAGTGAACCACAAGGGGGCGACAGCAGCAGCCAAGCACATCTAAAGCAATAAATGGTTGAAACTAAATACTGTAGTAATGAAACATAAATGAGCTTAAATACCTTTTCAGCACCCATTTACATGTTGCTTTGTCACAACAACCTATTTCATTGTACTTTATGGGGATTTTATGTAAAAGACCAACACAAAAGGTGCTATTAATTTGTAGTAGAGGGAAAAGTATTTATGGTTTAAAATATATTTAGTTATACATAAATACAAATATATTCACTGTGCATTTTTTAGCCCCCCAGGGTGAACACTGTAGGTCCACTGTTTGCTGTAATTATGACAGATCCATGAGACTTTTATTTTTGTTCAATGTTCCTTACATATTTCTCAAGCTCGGTCAGACTGGGTTAGAGAAAATCATTAAAAAAACGCTTTTTACAAGTTCATAACCTTATTGACCAGGGTATTCTAAAGGATTTACTTGCTTTGACTTCAACTTCTCCATTTCCAACTCAGCTTGTATTTTTGGAGCCATGGTGAAACTCATTTCCTGG
Organism: Cyprinodon variegatus; assembly: GCF_000732505.1. Classification (NCBI taxonomy): domain Eukaryota; kingdom Metazoa; phylum Chordata; class Actinopteri; order Cyprinodontiformes; family Cyprinodontidae; genus Cyprinodon; species Cyprinodon variegatus. The sequence goes on from NW_015151122.1 coordinate 472,486, forward strand.
TTCAAGTGTTTTGCAGCTTCTAAAAGGTTTTCCTCCAAGATCCCATTAATTCTGACCAGCATGCTTGTTTTTACTAAACACAACATCCATGCAGCTTGATGCTGCCACTACTGTGTGTCTCTGTGCACTATTTGACTGAAGAAAAGAAAGAGAAACAAAGGATCATTTTACTTTGAAATGAAAGTTAAGCACTTCTCTCTGTCGGGCTTTCAGATAAAATCCCTCCAAGTCAATTTGTGATTGACAGCCGCATGCAGCAGAATGGGGGGGACTTCATTGTGTTTATATAAGCTACTGGTTCTTCTCCATTTTACTCAAAACATCAGCAATGGCAGCGAAATGCTCACACAACGCCCTGCTGTCACAGTCGAGTACAAACCTGTGCCCTGATTCCTGTTCAGATATCTGTCAGGAGGTTTGTTGTGCACCTGCATTCAGCAGGTACAAGCAGTCTATATATCACAGCCACTCCTCTGGGCTGTCAGTCAGGTTGGCACTAACCAAGGAGGGCAGCATTTGCTTCAGAGTGACATAACACTTGTGCAATGTCACACAGGAGCTGGGTTCAAAATAAAGGCAGGCAGTCTTTATGTCAAAACAAAAGTCTGACGTATCTTGGCCCTTATGTCAGCTCAGTATCCAACACACACACACACACCGAATCACTTAAATGTTCTACAATTCTTGTCAAAAAGTCTTGGCAGACAAACAAATGTGTTTTACAGCATAATTTTTTTAGGGTGACTATTCATTTTTTTAGCCTCCCTTTCAAAAAACAATGTTTTGGGGCTTAGAAAATTAATTCATACAGAGGATCCATGTGCAAAATATAATATAATTCTTTATTGGAAGAGTCAAAATGAAAGATTGTTATGAAAGAGGGATGGTTAAGCTTGATATAATTGTGAAAGGCTCCTACTGAGACTGCCAATAGAGCAAGATAATACAGAACTTGTAGCAGCAACTAAAGAACTGGGAAGCCTTCTGTTGTTGGAAAAGAAAGATACATTATTTGGATTTAATTATATTTGAGATTTAAACAAATTATTTGTTTT
>NW_015151123.1:0-1386 GCF_000732505.1 Cyprinodon variegatus
TTCATATTATACTGAAATAAAATGTAAAAATCAGTTAACTTTTTTCCCTTATTTTAAATGTAAATTATCTTGTTCCATTGGCAAAGTGTTTCACTTACCTCCTTAATTCAAGAAAAAAAATGCACTTATTTTAAGAAAAAAATGACCTATTGAGATTAGATTTTTTTTGCAGTGTATGTAATGTTTACCATACATGTTCCAACGTTGGGACGAGACTAACCACTGGATGGCGAGCTTGTAGTGAGAATTATTTACCACAGTCTAAAAAAGTCTTTAAAAAACTGTTTATTTCCGCAAATTAAACAAACTAATAAATGTGTGTAGGTATCCTATGAAGGCAAGCATTAGTCTGTGCTTTCTATCTAAAGTTTAAACTATGGATCAATTGAAAGCACTTCTTTTGAAGGCTCCCTAGTCAAATGTTTTCCAATAGCAGACCAAGTAGAAATGTTTTAACCTTTAGTCTGATCATGCAGGGTCGGCTTGTGACGACTTCATCCTGGATAAACATTTGTGATGAAACATTTCCTGTCCTCATCCATAGTTCCACATATTTAGAGCCTGAATAAGCAGAAAACATTCAGTAAAGAAAGAAGATATAAACAGGACAGAAATAAAAACCTAATTATGTAAAAAACATAGTTTCTTTATTTTATTACCTAAAACCAGAGCCTGGCCAGCTTGGATCTGGTTCTTTACTTTTTAAGGACAAACGTTTCTTCACTGAGGGAATTCCTGAACTCCGGAGAGTGTTGAGAAATCCCCCCTCCCTCCCTTTGCCTTTATGACTCTGTGTGTTGCAGTGCTGAACCAGACAAGCAGAAACTCTAAACCTCGCAGCATGCAGGTAAACAAACCTCTCAAATTCCTTAAGATTTACATTTCAGTCGGATTTCTTTTCACACAGACCTTCTCTCTGGAAACAAAACAAGTGTTTATATAAACCATCTTCCTTCCTTTTGTTTGCAGTTGCATTTGTTTCTGAGTTTACCACTTTCTCTCACTTTGCTGTCACCGATTTGGTAAGTAGGCATCATATTTAACCCAGAGGTTGTATTCGTTTCCTGGAGTTCATTTTTTAGACAGCTATATTTATGTATTTCAAAATTTGTAGGTCAGTAATCTATTTTAATCTCTGTTCTGAAATGCAATATCTACGGAAGAAGATTAGGGCCACTAAAAAAAGTTGGATTGATTTTTAAATATATTTCAGTTTAATATGGGAAAAAATTTTGACTTTTTTTTCCTCAGAATTCTGACTTTAATCTCAGAATTCTGGGTTTAATATCAGATTTCTGACTTTTTTCTTAGAATTCTGACTTTAATCTCAGAATTCTGGGTTTAATATCAGATTTCTGACTTTTTTCTTAGAATTCTGACTTTAAT
>NW_015151123.1:3993-6524 GCF_000732505.1 Cyprinodon variegatus
CAGCCTGAGTGAGCAGAGTGTGTACCACCTTAGTATAGAAGTTTTTTAGTAGGGGCGGGATAGTTCCAAGGGAAAGTCTGTGTATTGGGAGTTGCTGTATAAAAGTATGTTTTTTTTTTCAAGAAATTCCTTTATCTCAGCTTCCTAACTCTACAGTAAGCAAAAGGTTCACAGGTTTATTAGGCTTTTCTAATCTTATTTTGTCTTTCTACGTAACTTTAACTTAGATTATTGTAAGTTATTTAACTTATTCAAGTTTCACCTAATTTTAGGTTATAATACAATATTTTAGCTCAATTTACCTTAGTTTATTTTAAGCACAGCAAATCTCAGCTTATCTTATATAGCTTGTTTTATTTGATAGGTTATTCCATCGTGCCTTAAGAGGAAATGTTATATATGCTTACATTTATTTAGTGTATCTGATTTTTTTTGTTTTACTTTAACATTGCTTACATGATCTTCTTTCTTATACTTAGCTTAGCTTAGTTAGCCTTTTTTCAGTTTTGAAGTTATCTTATACATTTTTATTCTTACTTGTCTTAACTGAACAGTAATCTTATAATTAAACTTAATTAAAAGTAATTTCAGGTTTTTTAACTAAACTTTGTTTAGCTTACTTTAATGTATCTTTTGTGTCTGTATCTATTTTTATTTTATAAGATAAAAAAAGCTGGTATCATACTTTGCTCAGTTCACCTTAGCTTGTTTAATCTTTGCACAGGTTGTTTTTCATTCATATCCTAGTTTACTACTAACTTATTACATCTTACTTTACATAGGTTAGATCATTTTAGCTCATTTGAAGTAATTTGATTGATTATTGACAAACATTTATCTGACCTTTAACCCAGTGGTTCACAATCTTTCCTTGCCTATAGTTTGTAATTGTTAACATTCCAATTAAATATAATATAACTTCCTTTAAATGGCAAAAGTACTGCAGTTAAAGTGTTATTTTCGGGACTTTAACTGTTCAATTTAACTTATTTATTAATCTTTTAATTTACATTTACCCTGCAGTTACACAGGGTCTCCTCTAGGGGCTGCAATAGCTAGCTTAATTTTAGTTAATTATTTCCTTCAGTGTTTGTTTTAAATCTTTTTTCAGTTGATCTAAGTTCACTTTTATTGACTTTAATGTTTGCTATTCCACCTTGCAACATAATTATTTTACATAGAAGAGATAGAGCCTCTCTTAGCTCAGCTTACCTTGGCTAGTTTAATCATATTTAGCTTGTTTTATCATACAGATTGGCATAGATACTCCTATTTCATCATATTTCATGTAAATGTCTAAGTTAGTTTGATTTTAGCATCTAAATACTGCATTAGAGCTCATTCACTGTATTTTTTTTTAAACCAGGATGTTTAGTACCTTAACATGTCTGTTATATCCACATGTATGTTTACCTACGATTGATTTTTAGTTTGCTTGTTTGAAATGTTTATAAATAAAGTAACCTTAAAACTTAGCTTAGGTTAGCATAGCTTAGCTTAGTTTATTTGCACCTATTTTTTTTTAGCTTAGATAGCACTACTATGATAAAAGATGACAGGATGTTTTTTATTTGCTTAATGTCACAATGTAAAGGGCATGCTAGTTTGTACACTGTTAAAAGGGTACAGAAATCTATTTAACATTCCTAATGTTAGTACAGTATCAGACATAACAGCAAAATGAATAATGGTCCAAATTTTATATATATCGCTATCAGGATGGCTATAGCAACAAAAGTTTTCTATAGATTGAACTGAAACAAATATTAAAATGATTATTTACCTTCTCAAGCATCATTTTTTAACAGCGGGCAGCTGGTAAAAACAAGCTTTTCCTCTGCACTATCGCCATATACTTGTTATGTTTGTACCTACTTGACAGAAAAATTATGCAAAATTCAAAACCTGCAAACGCAGAAGACAAATTCAACAGAAAAGGGCAGAATTGGAAAAATCTTAAAGTGAAGTAAAGAGGTATGACAACATGCTGATCAATGACCTCATCAACTACAGGGATCCGTGATTCCTGAAAGAATAGGAATAGCGGGCAGCAGTACAGTGAACCAGTATCTTGCTCTGCTTTGTTCTAATTTAGACAGAGATGCTCCGGCTATTTATATTTTTAAAAGTAAAGGTGTCATTCACAACAGTGGGATAAACAAAGAGACAAAGCAGTCAGGAATAATCAGATATGCAGTAGACAGGCTAACCCTAAACCATAAGAATGTATCAGAGACAGACACTTGCTTTTAGGTTGACCTGCTCTGAGCAAACACTTTTTAATGGAAATAAAGACGATTACTGCATAGCTTAAGCTTTTTATATACATAGTTAACAAAAAGCCAACATCAATACACAGACATGCTCAGGTTGTATATCATATTACCTATCTTTTGAGGTTTTCTTTTTTTATTACCAGAAACTAGAACAAAGCAGATTATTCTCGTGGCTTTCATTTTACTATTAAAGGAAAAGTCTGTAAGGAATAACTTAAAGACGAATATGTCCGCAGTGATTTAATGAATTTAGAG
>NW_015151123.1:8255-9994 GCF_000732505.1 Cyprinodon variegatus
CATCCATCCATCCATCCATCCATCCATCCATCCATCCATCCATCCATCCATCCATATTTCTCCATATAGGCTATCATTTGATCGTACCCGCTCTCCATAGTTCTCCTGTGGCGCGAGCACAGGGCGACTGTTGCGCCTTTATTGAGCATGCGCGTTTCCTGTCGCTTGCGCGGTGAATCGTACCGCCAGCGCTGTGCGGAGATGCAGGGGAAACCGTATCTGATGGGGAAACGCAGCTCGACGTAACACCGGTATTTCCATCTGGAAAACGCTGTTTGCTGCTGGAGTGCTCCTCACTCTCCATCTCTCTGTGTGTGCTGTACGTTAACACCCGCCAGCAGAAACACCTACCTACCCCACTGTCAGACGGAATCTCACTATACATCAGCCATTCTCACCCTCCCCTCTCTTAGGACGCGTGCACGAGTCCTATCATGAAAAAAGGTTCATTGTGCGACCTGAGTAACGCGCAGTAACGGGGTGTAGGCAACGGTAACTGCGTTATAGTTACAGTCAAAGTAACTAGTTAGATTACTCGTTACTAAAACAAGGTAACGCCGTTAGACCCATCACTGAATATGTCTAACATGTCTTACATCGATATATCGGACAAAAATCAATATTGACAAAGGCCCACTTTTGATTGGTGTAGCACCATCGGAAAGACTAAGAACTGAAGTGTTATAAATGACACATTTCACAAATGTAGGAATTCAAAAAACAAATGTAAAAATATTCACCCATCTTTGATGCAGGTCAGTGTATCAGCCAATCTTTGGTTTGTAATGGAGACCAAGACTGCGAGGATGGCTTAGATGAGCAGAGCTGTGGCCAAAGCAGCAGCCAGTACTTGTGTGATCTCGTCAAAACGCCTCCCAACTCGGACCTCACAGGCAAAGGGTGAGTTCATCATCATGCATGTGAAGAACGTTTGCAGGGAATAATCTTACTTTTATCACAGATAGCGTCATTGAAAACAATTGGTTCACAGATATGACACGCTGACAGGGAAACTGAAAGCAGGTGTGATTAACACCTTGAGTTTTGGAGGACAGTGCAGGAAGGTTTTCAGTGGGAACCATAATGTGATGTACCGACTGCCACAGAACATCCTCAGGTTCAGCTTCGAGGTAAGACTTTCAGGTTTGACTTAAAAAACTTTTTTCCTTGAAATAAAACTTGGGATTTAAAGAGAAGATGTCTGGTTGCGTGTGAATTAGTTTGATTTGGTCCAAACTGGTAAAGTATTAGTGCTTGTAATTGTCAATGTCGTTGAATGTGTGTGGTTATGCTGCAGGTCCATGTAGACAATGAGGAAAGTGATGAGTCTTATGAGAGCTCATGGTCCTACGTTCAGCACATCCAGTCCAATGCTTTGATAGGACATGACCGCCGCAGCTTCCACAAAGAAGTCTCTGACAACAAGGTGACGTGATAATCTGATCCACTTTAGAAAGCACTTTGAAAGTCACCGGGTTCTTTGGCTAGGCTGGAAAATATAGGGAGATATAGGTTAATATTCAAATCCCATCCATCCGTCTGTCCGTCCATCCATCCATCCATCCATCCATCCATCCATCCATCCATCCATCCATCCATCATCCATCCGTCCATCCATCCATCCATCTGTCCGTCCATCCATCCATCCATCCATCCATCCATCCATCCGTCCATCCATCCATCATCCATCCGTCCATCCATCCATCCATCTGTCCGTCCCTCCATCCATCCATCCATCC
>NW_015151123.1:13390-15426 GCF_000732505.1 Cyprinodon variegatus
ATCCATCCATCCATCCATCCATCCATCCATTAAAGTTATTAAAAGTCCCAGTTGAATTGACGACCAGCACCCCTCGCGACCCCACTCGGGACAAGCGTGTAATGGATGGATGGATGGAGTTGAATTGACACTGGAAAAAAAAAAATAGCAGGCACTGAGATCTCCATCTAAACCCTGGCCTCCATTATTAATTTGTTGTTTATTTCTTCAGTAAATCTCTTGACCATCTTTTCTGCTGTGTTTCAGGCTCACAGACTTATAATCTTGAAAAACAGGGTGGAACTGGCCCAGTTTCAAAACTCTGCCCCCCAGTATCTGACTCTTTCTGCAGACTTCTGGAAGGCCTTGTCCTCTCTGCCTCTTACCTACGACTACTCAGCCTACCGCCAGGTGCTAAAGACCTTTGGCACTCACTACATGTCAGAGGGTTCACTCGGAGGCGAATACCAAGGCTTGTTGGAGTTGGACCTTCAGTCTCACTCATCCCACAGTAAGGACTTAATAATTGATTACAGTTACTGTTATTATGTTCAAAAATCCCCAAAACCCTCAAACAGTATGATCAGCAGTTAATGGGAATGTTTATATACCAAGATTTGCACCGTAGAATGTTATGAAGGTCAGCAAAATTTTAAGGAAAACACTTTCACCTATTCGATATGGTGCTACCGTCCTTTGTTGCTGGTTTGTTGCTAAAGTTGAGGGATTTTGCGGTGACCAACTTCACAATGAATTTGGACAATTTTGGCACTTTGCAACAATAAGAAGTATTGTATATGTTGATTCTGGCAGAGACATGAGGCGTTATGCATTGTGTGATATTTATGGGTTCTTTTTTTTGAAAGGTGTGACAGATATTGAATATCAGAGATGTTGGAAGAAAGTGAAGCGCTTCCTCTTCTTTAAAAAAACCAAAATCACATGCGAGAAACTAAAGAAACATCTGGAATCCAGTGCTAGTGAGTTGAAGTTATTGCAACCTTTAAACTAAAATTTCTGCCTCAGATTCACATAAATAACTGACAGAAGTTCTTAATTGATGTATAATCAGACATTATTGTTATTCTTTGCAGAAAGCCATTCGAACAAGATGCCCATTAAGGTCAATATTGTTGGAGGAGATCCCAGTTTCATTGGTGCTCTATCTGTTGTGGATCTACAGAATCCAGAAGCTAATGGAGAAATCTATAATAATTGGGCCTCATCTGTCAAAGACTTCCCTAACGTGATAAATCAGAAGGTAAGAAAGAGGATAATTATGCAATCTGTTTATATTTTGTTTGTTGGGGTTATTCTATTTCTATATTTCTGTCAGGATCAAAACTTTTTTTTTTTTATCCCATGAGGGGCTATGCATTGCATCAACATACAGAAAAACAGACAAGCCTGTATTTGTTACAACTTTTCACACAATTCAACCTAGAGAGACTAACACAGAGAAAAGCTGCAATTAGAAAAACCTTCAATTTATTTATACAGGTGACACAATAATCCTCTTCAAAAATATTTCTATCTAAGGAAAACCAGCTGATTGCATCGACTCATTGACTCTCTGAAAACCTTCGCACTGAGCATGTATGAAGTGACAGTGGAGAGGAAAACTCCCTTTTTACAGGAAGAAACCTCCAGCAGAACCAGGCACAGTGCGATTGGGTTTAAAGGTGACAGAAGCAGATAAAGACATAAATGAAATAAGTTTTTTGGCGCTTGCGCCCCGGCAGAAGACTTCAATTCTGTGAATCAACGTACACTTGATTCACAGAATTAAATTGGAAAGCAATTCAGTAACTAAGCTGTAGGAAAACGAAGAGGAGCTATCCATCTGGTAGCGAGAAGAAGAAGAAGAAAAAAGAAGAAGCAAAAAGAAAGAAAGACAGTGGTAAGTGGAGCAGATAATGATTTAAGCATAACATTAACATTAAATGACTGCTGTCATTGAAATGATGCTACTTTGTCTTCTAACGGGGAGACAGCAGCTATAGCGTTAAGTGAATGCTATGATAGCAGATAGTTTCTGCCTCTCCAAGAGAGATGCT
>NW_015151123.1:16999-22012 GCF_000732505.1 Cyprinodon variegatus
CGTTTTTTGTGGACTTTTATGGACCTTTCTGTCTCGGGCGCCATAGACCTCCATTATTTGAATGTCAGCAGACAGCAAGAAGTCTACCAGATCTCCAGATGCATTTGAGGTATCAAAAAAGTACTCCAGAGTGTTGTTCAGCATGGGGGTGAGTAGAAAATGAAGGCTAATCATGTTTTGGGTGTACTATTGCTTTAAATTGGTGCAACTCTATAATGTGGCAAACCCTCTTTGATAGAGATACATATCTATTGGCCAAATGGTCATCGTCCCTCCTGATTGGTTAGAACATCTGTCTTCCAGCTTCGTCCCCTGTATGAGCTGGTGAAAGAGGTTCAGTGCTCAGGGTTAAAAAAACTCTACCTGAAGCAAGCGACAGAGGAGTACCTGGCTGAGGAGCATCCCTGCCACTGCAGGCCCTGCATGAATAACGGCCAGCCGCTGCTGACAGGCACGGAGTGTCGCTGCATCTGCAGACCTGGAACATCAGGGCCGGCCTGTGAGAGGGGAGCTGAGACTGGACAACAGCCAGGTAAACAACATTAACAGCAAACATTACATTTTTTTTTATTATTACCTCAGAACAGTAGTCTCAAACTGAAAATTTGGACTGCAGGTGTCCTGCTACTCTTATATGTGTTCCTTGCCTTAATGGCCACATATCAGAGTATGTTGAAGAAGAGACACATCTAAGAGTATCAGGACACAAGCCCTCGAGGACTGCCTTACAAATTATTTAAAGCATTGGTTCCCAAAGACTACATGTGCTACAAACACACCAGACACGCTTTGAAAATCAAAAAGCTGCTGCTTCATTTTTGAAGCTTGTAGACATTAAGGTCTGATGCGCTTCAAGAGCAGCTTTGATGCTCCTGAAGCGTCCAGTAGATTGTGTCTAGATGCTTCTGATGCTTCTGCTGTTTTTATGCAAGAAAGTCCACCTTAAAACACTGTCTGTGCAGTCAGTTAAGATTAGGATCCTACCATCAAACATAATTTCGCAGTCAGAGGCGTTCCGACCGATGGCACGCTGTCAATAGGAAGCCCCAGCAGCAGCTACCTCAGGCCCAGTCGCCTCCTGGGGGTTTTCTCCTACTGTTAGTGGCAGCTGGAAGTAGATGTTAGCCTTTTTCAGGTATGTGGTACAAACTGCAGGCGTCAAGATAATAAAAGCAAACAAGCTGCTGCTTGTGAAGTGCATTATTTGCTTCAGATGCTCAGGACCTCATGAGGTGCTGCTCCTGCTGCTCTAGACGCGCTGCAGAACCTTTCGATATGTGTCAACCATAGACTTTGCATGTAAACCGGCTTCTTTTGCTGCTCAAAGCGCGTACAGTGCAGAGCATGAGAACGGAGCGGAGCGCCGCGTAAATTCTCGCTCCCCGCACAGGAGGATGTTCGCTCATTCGCTCCGCCACTAAAAGTTGCGGCAGGACACTCAGCTCAAAATCGGCTCTAGCTCACCTTGATTTTCCCGCCGCTCCGGCGAAATCGCTCCACGACCGCTCAAATTTTCAGGAGAAGGCATTTTTCTGACATTTTTCCTTCATGTAATTATGCCAGGGCTCTGAGACACATGACGTTTGATTTAATGATGTGACCTATACATGTGTATTGTCTTATTTAACTGGCAGTTAAATTATCGCACTGTTTCCCAGCTGTGAACGTAACACCTCACTCCATTCATGTTCCCCCGCCTTTCCTATTTAATTAATTTATTTTACTAGACTCCAATAAAAAAGATCACTTCGCATTTCATTGTAAATGAGAAAATAACGTACAATGCATGTATGCAATCCATTTTCAAAAACAAGCTCTTACCACAAAGATCACTTTATGTAAACCCACTCTGTATTGTTCACTATAGTTAGTGCATGTTTTTATGATATTTTATCCAACTTATTTATCACACAATATGCAATCCTTGTCTCGGCGATTCCGTGGTAAAGTTAAAACATTAGACTGTAACAGATTCAACTGCGTAACTATTGGTAAGCAGATACTGCAGTTGCTTAGGGGCCCCCGACCTCTTAGGGGCCCCATCACTGACACCTTTTTGGCCCCCTACACAATCGGTCTCTGCCAAGTGACGGTAATTGTTTACCTCGGGCGCGGTACACTACGCCTTTTCCACCTAAAATGGCGTCTTATCAACAAATGTCATGTGACTGGCGGAGACCGATTTTCCTAAATCCGCCCGTTTTCAGGCTTATGTTAACTGTAATGACTTATCTTGGACAGGCTGCTATGTAAACGGGCCTTTAGTCCTTCGTTTAGCTATGCTGCGGTTGTTTACACTACGCCTTTTCCACCTAAAATGGCGTCTTAGCAACAAAAGTTACGTGAGTGGTGGAGACCAATTGTGGACTAGGCCGTCTCTTTCCACCCAGATAATGTTGCTTACGGGCCTGTTGTTGCGTCGTTATGCCATTGAATTATAAGCACAGACTACGGCATAGGCATTGGCCTAGGCTTAAAGTCCAACATGAATTTAAATAAAGTCTATTCCATTGACTTTGATTGATTGTTGTGAGCGCAACGGAGCGAACTGGAGCGGAGCAAAATCCTCGCTCCGGCCTTTGAATTGAAAAAAAAAGAAAAAAAAAAAGAAAGAAAACCGCTCTGCGCTCCACCATATTTCTCTGCTCCACCGCTTAGCTCCGCCCACATGCGTTGGTGCGGTGTGAACATAGCATTATTCTTTCAAGGAAAGAACATGTTTTGTAAATGGAAATTAATAAAAAGAAAAAAACTATCCAAAGTTAAAACTTGTTAAAACTGTTTATTAAAAAATGTTTTTTTTAAAGTCACTTTGCTGTTTTGCTCAGTTTTTGTTTTCAATCATTTTTTCTTTTTTTATATTGAAAGAAATATTTATATTTTCAATTTTTTTCAAATTTCTCTTCATCAGATTGAGTTTTATGATTCACAATATTATTAAACTTTTCACTTTAAGGTCTATAGAAAAACTTGAAGCGTACATTGACCAATAAAAATGTTTCTAACGTCCAGCAGACCAATAGAAATGAGTCTTTGCTCCTCATTCCAGAGGAAAACCAGCCCCAGCAGTAAACAAAATGCGATCTGTAAAATATCAAATATTGAAATGTGAAAGATAACATTTTTAAATACAAAATATGTGAAAATAAATTGAAAAAAAATGTCAATTAGAAAAAATGTAACTAAAGAAAAATCTAAGAAAACAGCAAAGGTACTCTTATAATGTTTCTTATGTTAAAACATCTCTTAAAGTATTATTTCTGGATTGCAATTTTCAATTATTATTTTCAAATTTTTATTCACAGAATGTGTTTCACTCCATAAAAATTAGGTCACTGCCACCCTGGGGGCTACGAAATGAGGATCACTATGTTATTAAAAAATATTTAGATGTTACATTTTTTATTGATTAATCTAATTCATAATTCAGAGTAAATAACCCCTTACACTGTAAAATGCACAATAAAATTCCATTTAAATAATAAAAAATTTTAAGAAATAAATTAGATGCTTACATTAAAGTAGTCCTGATGTCATTTTACGGCGTCTACACTCTGATGCAATGTTTTTTTTTACATCAGGGGCTCAAAAGTTAGAAAAACATCTGTTTTGAAGCAACACTTTGATATGAAGTTAGAAACAATAGGTCATGTAGAGCACAGTAAAATGCCCTCTCCCTCTGTTCTCCAGGGGTGATCCATGGCAGCTGGAGTTGCTGGTCATCCTGGAGTTCTTGCTCTGAAGGGCAAAGGTCAAGAACCCGCAGCTGCAACAACCCTGCCCCTAGAGGAGGTGGCCAGCACTGCATCGGGGAGCAGAGGGAACAGAAACCGTGTGAAGAACCAAATATCCAATATTTACAGTAAGTTATTTTCAAAAACCGAAAAGAAAAGATGTTTATTCCTTTTATCTATAGCTGTAAATGAGCTCGTTCTACATAAATAACGATCAAGTTACCATTCACCTTTCACTCATGGAATGCTGGATCATTGCTTCCACTCAGGATGATTGAGCCTCAGTGCTTTGGGCTTTCTATAACTCCACCAAAAAGGTGTGGACTTCCTCCAAACCTGAAGAATGGATTCATTGAGGTGAGATTTGACACCTACATTTTTTTTTTTCCTTTCTCTCCTTAAATAAAGTGTCTTTGCTCCATGCTTTTTGGTTGAAGGCTGTGGCATAACCAAGCAGTTAAGGTTAGAAAAACTTAATGAGATGTAAAAGTTGGAGGAAAGGGACTGCCGGAGTTAGTGATGAATACAAATTTGTGCATAAAGAGGTCACAACATTAAGACAGGATTGCTATCACTAGCTATTTACCTTGCACCCTTAGTTCCCTCTGCTTAAGAAGTCGTGTCTTCTGTAGCTGGAAAGCAAGATGAAGGGAAACCTGAAACACTGTACAATTTATGTAGTGATCCAGACCAGGATAAAGCAGAATGAAGTGCCAATATTCAACCAGACAAAAATAACATTTAACAAATTTCTTTAAGTCAGCAAACCAAGCAGGAACCCAGTCAGCAGCGGGAACTGGAACCACTGAGGAAGAGAGCTCAGGTTAGTGGCTGGGTTGTAATAAAGCCTTCTCAGAATCCGTGTGGGAACGAGGAGACTGAACTTTGGTTCCTTAACTGTGATGACCAAAGAAACAAGGACCCGATATTCAGAGACAAACCAGGACAATTTTCAACAGGATTTATTTTTAAACAAAAAGGGATTACAGCGAGCGGCTGCGTGTCAGTAGGATCGGTTTCTGGCAAAATCCAGGAAATACAGTAAAAAACAAAACAGACAGAGAAGGCAAAGACAAGGCAAAAACTCGAATATCCAAAGCAGAAAACAGGCCAAGATCAGAATAACAGATGAGACTCACTTGATGACTGAGTTAGACTCACAACAGCACAAAAAATCTGATGCTGATGGAAGGAAAGTAAGCAGCATAAATAGCTGCGGGAAACTTGTGAAACAGATTGGTGATAATCAGCCACCAGACAGACCAGGACGATTTTCAAC
>NW_015151123.1:22523-24698 GCF_000732505.1 Cyprinodon variegatus
CTTCTCGTTGCGTCACACCTCAACCCGCCTCAAAGCCAACGCTGATTGGACGTTCGTTTGGTGAACGGCTCCAAATTTTCTTCAACGGAGAGTCTCCAGACTGATTAGCGAGTGAAATCTTGAAAGCTCGCGAGATCAGGATGGTCTCACGAGGCTAATCGTTTGTAGCTGTGGCTGCTTCCAGAACCCAGAACAAAATCATTTTGTGCGAGTGGGTCTAGCCTCGAACAATTCCCCAGGCCGTAGAACTGGCTGGCTAATCTCAAAGCAGAGATGTGTTTTGAATTTTTGGATGCAAAGCGGGCAGGGTTTTTAGGGCGTGACAACAAAGCTGCGCGATGACTGTGTTACAAAATTAAGCAGATAGATTTGCCGTCACAGGTCGTAATGATAATGTAAACTTACCTTGGCTATATTCCGCGGAAGAGCGACAGATATCCTTGGCTTGTCTGTGTTGTGGCGGAGCTTCTTCAAGTCTCGCGGTGTTTTCGAGGGAGTAGGCTCCCAAGCTCTTTTCAGTAGCTGTTCCTTCTGCGGGGGCACCTGCTTCAACCTCGTTTTCAATCCACCTCCATTAAATTGGTAGATCTCTTTCCAGTCTATTCAGTACCGCTATACAAGCTCGACAAACTTGATTGGATTTCCCCGGTGTAATCGAAACATTCACTCCAACTTTCTGTAATCTTTTTGCCACTGACGACGGTTGATTTGAACTTCGGAAAAGTTGTGTACAGTGGTGTAGTACACCGGCTTCTCACATGTCCGTTTAGCACAAACGACATCAATAGTCCAACTCAATAATCTCAACAAGTTACCCACTGTTCTCATCACATGCTGTTTGTTTGAACTCCCCCACCAGCTTTCTGTCGCGCTTACTACGTCACAGTCGGTTACTCTCAATGGTCAGAGCGTTGGCCAATAGGCACGGATATGGTTTGAAAACCAACGGGTTTTTCTCATCAACAATCTTCCCATGTCTCATTTATCATGGCCAGACTAAATTAAACATCTAATCTCACATTAGTCTGGTTTATCAGGCTAGACGCCAGCCGACCCTGAGGGAGTAGCAGCGTCCATGTGGGGAATCCAAGCTGAAACAGTCCAGGATCGGTTTCCAGCAAAATCCAAGAAAAAACTGTAAAAAAACAAAACAGACAGAGAAGGCAAAGGCAAGGCAAAAACTTGAATATCCAAAACAGAAAACAGGTCAGGGTCAGAATAACAGATGAGACTAACTTGATGGCTAGAGTTAGTCTAGCTCAAATAATCTGGCGCTGATGGAAGTAAAGTAAGCAGCATAAATAGCTGCGGGAACCTGGTGAAACAAATTGGCAATAATCAGCCGCAGGACTAATTAGACAAGTGAGCAGTGATGGGGGTAACGGCGTTACTAACGCCGCTACCTTTTTTAGTAACGAGTAATCAAAATGATTACTCTTACTGTGACTATAACGCAGTTACAATTGCCGACACCCCGTTACTGCACGTTACTCAGGTCACACCTTTTTTAATGATGGGACTCGTGCGCGCGTCATGCGAAAGGGGAGGATGGAGAGTGAGGAGGACTCCAGCGGCAAAACAGCGCTTTCCAGATGGAAATACTGGTGTTACGTCGAGCTGCGTTTGCCCATCAGATAAGGTTTCCCCTGCATCTTCGCACAGCGCGGCGGCACGATTCACCGCGCAAGTGACAGGAAACGCGCATGCTAGCTAAAGGCGCGCAACAGTCGCCCTGTTCTCGCGCCACAGGGGAACTACGGAGAGCGGTCATTAGCCTATATGGAGAAAGAGAGAAATATGGATGGATGGATGGATGGATGGATGGATGGATGGATGGATGGATGGATGGATGGATGGATGGATGGATGGATGGGGATGGATGGATGGATGGATGGATGGATATACATGTTGCAGTATCTATAACAACCCAAACACAGGATTTCAGAATTAGACATCCCCAGTTATTAATTTCATACACTCGCAAAAGCAACGCAATAGTTACTTTTACTAGTAACTAGTTACTTTTATTGTGGAGTAACTCAGTTACTAACTCTTTTTGGGAGAAGTAACTAGTAACTATAACTAATTACCTTTTCAAAGTAACATGCCCAACACTGCTAGTGAGCAGACGGAAAAACCAACCATCAGCACCAAGACCATGAGGTTAAGAATGCT
>NW_015151123.1:24753-27672 GCF_000732505.1 Cyprinodon variegatus
GAGACTCACTTGATGACTGAGTTAGTCTCACAACAGCACAAAAAATCTGATGCTGATGGAAGGAAAGTAAGCAGCATAAATAGCTGCGGGAAACTGGTGAAACAGATTGGCGATAATCAGCCGCAGGGCTAATTAGACAAGTGAGCAGTGATGGGAGTAACGGCGTTACTAACGCCGCTACCTTTTTTTAGTAACGAGTAATCAAAATGATTACTCTTACTGTAACTATAACGCGGTTACAATTGCCGACACCCCGTTACTGCACGTTACTCAGGTCGCACAATTGACCTTTTTTCATGATAGGACTCGTGCGCGCGTCATGCTAGAGGGGAGGATGGAGAGTGAGGAGGACTCCAGTGGCAAAACAGAGCTTTCCAGATGGAAATACTGGTGTTACGTCGAACTGTGTTTCCCCATCAGATACGGTTTCCCCTGCGTCTCCGCACAGCGCGGCGGCACGATTCACCGCGCAAGCGAGAGGAAATGCGTATGCTCGCTAAAGGCGCGCAACAGTCGCCCTGTTCTCGCGCCACAGGGGAACTACGGAGAGCGTGAACGATCATTAGCCTATATGGAGAAAGAGAGAAATATGGATGGATGGATGGATGGAATAGATAGACAGATATAGCTACATGTTACAGTATCTATAACAACCCAAACACAGGATTTCAGAATTAGACATCCCCAGTTATTAATTTCAAACACTTGCAAAACTAACGCAATAATTACTTTTACTAGTAACTAGTTACTTTTATTGTGAAATAACTCAGTTACTAACTCAGTTACTTTTTGGGAGAAGTAACTAGTAACTATAACTAATTACTTTTTCAAAGTAACGTGCCCAACACTGCAAGTGAACAGATGGAAAAACCAACCATCAGCACCAAGACCATGAGGTTAAGAATGCTCTGAAAAGTGGTTCAGTGGTGATCTCACTTGTGCCGTTTAATGGAAATTGGACAAATTGGGACAGAGGGACAGGAACTCACTTAGAGCCCTAGTCTCTATCTTGGAATCCCAGAGGGAAAACAGAACTTGTTGGTCATGGAACAGAATCAGGGTCAGAGCCGAGAGAGGCTAGAAACAGGAGAAAGTATGCAAAGGGACGGTGGGAATCGATAGTCCATAAATTCATTTTTCCCTTTTTGTTGAATTTAGGCCTGGGTACCATTTACCACTGAGTATTTTTTATCTTGTAAATGAGGGACGGAAAACCAGCAATGGCAAAAAACACCCCTAAAGATTGGAATCAGTTACACTGATGTCAAAACTACAGCTGATAGCGTTACTTCGCACTGTGAGATAAAAAAATTTGGTGCTTAGCCGAGGTCTGCGCTCTTCAAAGACTTTGTTCTTTTTCAAGTAGTTTTTCTGTCACAGTTTTTGTGCCTACCTCTTTTTTTCCAAATGTTTTGCTTCTCCAATTGTATACATAACAAAGAAAGAAACTAAAAATGAACTATAAACTGACTCAATGTGTTTTTTTGTTTTTTTACAATTATTAAAGATATATGGTCACATTATATGGAATTTCCAAAATGTGTATGCTAGTAGCTTTCTCTGGTTGCATGCAAAATATTTTCTGAAAGATCGCAACTTCCTACTGGTCTATTATCTGTTATTTATGTGTTTTATGCTTTGTGTTTTTGCTCAGTGTTATTAAATAAAGCCCTTTGTGTATATTTGCAATAACAAAGAAGGTACAATACTGCTCATTAGAGCCATGGGGTAAACTAAGGAGTAATGCAGCTAAAGCCACTTAGCAGCTCCAAGCGGATTTGGAACAATAATTAAAAAAAAAAAGTCCAAGATTAACTGTAATAAATGGCTTAAATGTTTAGCCTGCACTGATGCAGACTCACTGGACAAAGGGATAGTGCTAAACAGAGGGTAGGTGCTTAGGGGTAGTTTTTAGGGGCCAGTTTGGGATTGGGCCTGTGTGTTGACATAATCTGGCTTAGTTCGTTAGTGAAAAGGTACTTTTCACTAACGAACCTCATTGTACCTGGTGCTAGAATTTTATTTAGTCCCAAAAAGAATGATCAAAACACAATCAGGACGGATGCTTGGTGTATAGAACCTTATTTTATCGAGATGCACAGACATATAATTTAAATATGTACTTTTAAAGTTATTATTTAATAAATGTTTTCAACACTGTTCACATTTGATCACTGCTGCACTTTATGGAATGGAAATGTTAATTTCACTGCTAAGTTGCTGCGCATCTATTGTTTAAAAGCTGTGCTAAACAAAATTTCATTTTGTGTAAACTCTGTGTATACAAAACGACATTAAAAGTTGTCTAAGTCTTTGGAGTTTTAATTCTCCAAAGAATTAAAACTATCAATTTCAGTACGAGGGACCTTAAATTCACAATTATGATTTTAGAAGAATATGGGGTCGATAATAGTGCCTTGAGGAACTCCGCCACTAAGGGGTGGTTAACAGTGTTGCTAACTTTAATGTTATGTTTAAAGTATTGTTTCAAATACTGATAGTTGTTTTTTTGCTTTTTTTTAATAGAATCCTGAAGAATTTTACATGGTTGGAAGCAGAGTCCAATACTCCTGCATAGAGGATTATTATCTCATGGGAAGTGCCATTTCTACATGTGGCGAAAACCAGAAATGGAGCACAGAAGCGAGGGTTTGTAAAAGTAAGCTTTTTTTTGTCTTTTCTTTTAACCACATTACAGCTGACTTTCAAATTACTATTTTTAGACTTTAGTAGGCATAAAACTGATTACTTTGGTGTCACAATGATGAAAATTCAACCATCTTTAGAGATATTAAGGAAGTGCCTTATCCCTCGTGTTTCGCTTCATGTGATTAATCATTTCAAAAGCATTACCATTAGTATAATAATAAACAATATACATAAGAAATAAAAGATAACTTTTCTTTTTGGGGAGCAGAA
>NW_015151123.1:30252-31438 GCF_000732505.1 Cyprinodon variegatus
AACAGAGACCAACCTGCATCAGTTCAAACATGACTCAAAGTTTGCTCTCAGAAAATCTTTTTTGAACAGCAGTAATAACGACATTCTTGAGGAAAAAGCTACATCAAGTCAACCACAAATGCAGAAAATTTCAGACCTCTAGCTATAACAGTTCCAGAGCTGTGGGGTTTGGAACTTTTGGTGTCAGCTTGGAGCTGCGCGCAATGGCTCCACCTGCTGGAATTTTATGCATTTTGAGTTATTACCCCAACTTAAGGTCCACCGGGTCGCCGGCGACCCAGTGGGTTTTAAGGGGTTAATGGTATATTCAATATTATTGATTATTAAAATCAATATAAACTTTACATCTACGGATTTTATAGTACATTCTTTAATTTCAGGGCACAATAAAGGTATAGTGGAGGATTTTTGCAAATAAAAAAAAAAAAACCTGCCCTCTCCACAAAAAATGCACATGCACAATCCTGTACCCGGTCCCGAGAGGGAACGCCTATTAAAGGTGTATGAGAGCGTGCACGAGCCCATGTCTTCTCGTGCACGCCCTGTTTAAAAGTTGCTGTTTGCATCGTTCATACAAGTTTACTTTCCATAAGATTTGCTACTTTTCCTCTACGTCACACTCACCACCGGTAAGTGAAAATGGCGACGAGCACATAGGATGGCCTTACGTACACAACATATCACCAGAAGGATTGACAGTTAGCAGGACCACTTATTTTGATGATCCACCCGGAAAAAGAAAATCTTCCACTATACCTTTAACATTCATGTTTTTCGTAATATATTTTGGGCCTCCATATATTTCAGTGATTAATTTAAATGACTGTGAAAATCCTCCTATGACCACCTATTTGGTGTCTCGTGACCCCCTGCAGGGGTCCTGACCCCTACATTGGGAACCTCTGCTTTAAGACATTAAGTTGGTGGAGACACAAACACCACATTAAAGACTAAACTCCATTAATATTGTTCAAATTTCCTCTTTTTCAGGTTCCAAGTGTGGAACTCCTACAATCCACAGCTCAGTTGAAGCCACGCCCATCAAGGATGTCTATCTAGTTGGAGACAGAGTGTCGCTGTCCTGTCCCGCAGGGTCGGTGCTGGATGGTCAGGTCTCAGAGATCATGTGCAGTTCCAGTCTGCAGTGGTCTCCGTCTCCTGATCATATTCAGTGTGTAACAGGTAT
>NW_015151123.1:31680-33731 GCF_000732505.1 Cyprinodon variegatus
GACTGCAGACTGATTAGCGAGTGAAGCCTTAAAAGCTCGCGAGATCAGGATGGTGTCATGAGGCTACTGGTCCCATAAGAGTTGATGATTATTTCCCTCTAGAGGTCTGGAGCGCTTAAATCACTTCGCAGCATTTATTAACTTGCACTTTGGGGGCCATCAAATTTTAAGAAGGTTCCAGTGCCCCTCCCGCCCCCCTCTAGCTCCACTCGGTTTAGCTCCACTCGCCCCCCTCTAGCTCCACTAGGTTTGCAGCATGTTTCAGGTTTGCTGATCTCTAATTTCTGTGACTGCACCTTTTCTCTTTTGCAGCATTTATAATTTGGTTTTGCAGGAATCTTTTGAAATTTGCTTTGAAATCATGGTGTTTACATCAAACACACATTTCCGAAAGTTTTCCACAACATAACGACTTATAGGATCTAAGTAATGTCTATGTGTCAGAGCAACATACTTGCAAACACAACAACAGGCTGAGCAGATAGAACATCAGAACAATGAAGCCGGTTTGCAGAACTCCCACACATTTATACACCGATTGCTGGGGAGCTAGAGGTTAAGTGCCTTGCTCAGGGGCTCATCAATATGTGACAACAACTCTTAGTCTCCCTGTAACTGCAATACCAGCTTCTGGTAAAAATGCTACACAACATCAAACAAGTGTTTTAATATATATATATATATATTTGTTTTTTTGTTTTTCAGATCATCTGTGCAGTTCTGCTCCAGGGTCGGTCCCAGAAATCTGTTATTGGGAGTTTGTCAGCTGGGAGCTTTGAGGTGTTTGGGGCGGAGCATCACGCTGACCGGACCTGCTGACTGTGACAGACCTGATGAGACGTTCAGCTCATGTGACGACTGCAAACCAGGGACAATCTGTCAAGGTGAGCACGCTTATCCCGATCGTTGATGAAAAATCCAAGAAAACAAACTCAACAATGAAACAAACCTCTTATCTCAAACATAGAATCCCAGCGAAAATGCATCTGTCAGAGTCCGTCAGATTGCCCTGAAGACTCCGCCCCCCTGTGCGTCAGCCCCGGCGATGACGGCGCCGCAGTGACCATGACAGAGTGCGAGGTGGGGAGCAGGATGTGTGCTGGCGAGGCCTTCCGTCTGATCAGCCTGGACGCTTGTCCAAGTTAAACACAGACATGTTTTAACTCTTCATCTGTAAATATTTCACCTTTTTTTTACTTGCTGAACTGTAAAAAAGAAATGATTTGTAAACTAACAATGACACTTCATGAGTTGCTATTTTAGGGTTGGATTGTTTGAAGATAAAATCAATTAACATATTCAGCTGCTTTCCGGATTTCAAGCTATCAGTTTTATAAACCTCAAATATTATAATAGAATATTATTATCCCTTATTTTTATTAAATTCATAAAATTAAATAGAAGATTGAATTATCTATTGTTCTTTTCATAATTAATGGTGTGTTTACAGTAATTTTTTTTAAATAAAACTTAAATCTATGTATTTCATAGGACATTTTTTCATTTCATGCGACATCCACATTCATGTGTTTTACTATATATTTTGGGCCTCCATATATTTAAAGGGATTAATTATAAAACCATCTCACAACACCCCCATTTGGGGTCTCATGACCCCCCAGTGGTACCAACCCGTTCTTTGGGAATCTGTCTCATAGAGGATCCTGTATATACATTAAAAGATGCCATTTTTGAAATTTGTGAAAGAAATTAAAATGAAAAATTTACCAAAATCTGTATTTGGAAATAGCAACATTTCCATTAAATGATTGATTAGGGAATCGGTCTAAAGTTGACTGATCTTGTCGATTGAAGGATTAAGCAGCCATTTCACAAAGAAAAAAAAATAGTTTTCTTGTATGGAAACAATACAGTAGTTATCCTTGTTTTTACTTTGCAAAGCTAAATTACATGTTTTTTACATCATCATGTTTTAATAATGATCTTGTCAGATGTCTTAAATACTGTCTAAAGGCCTTAAACTGGTGGTGGAGTGGAGATGGATGAAGTTGGTCAGTCTGTAGACTGCTGGTTAGTGAGACGGTCTGCTG
>NW_015151123.1:35168-36573 GCF_000732505.1 Cyprinodon variegatus
GTTGCCCTGAGCGTACCCTTGACATTGCAACGCTTCATGTTGTTCCTAAGGCAGAGCCTGGCCACTTTATTCTGCTCATTTCTGACTTTTCCATAGAAATTTAAATCTAAATGTTTGCACCTAATTTTTGTTTCAAATGTATTGAGGCATAAAATAAATTTGGACAAAGTGCTATTAAAATGAATGATAGAAAACACAAATTTTATGTAAAATTAATTCCCTGACATCGCTGATTGAAAATTCTCATTGGGAACATGCAAGCAACTATTTTGAAAATAAATAAATGTCTGTACAGTTTTTAAATATTAACTTTTAATGCACAAGAAAGTAAAAATAACATGTAGTTAGTCAAATGGAAATGCTGCCAGGACTATCTTTATTGACCGATCTCTGGGTGAGGGGTCCACCCAGGACGGGTCGCCAGTCCATCAAAGGTTCACAGTGAAACACAAGACAAACTATCATATCTAGCTACATTAAAATGTATTTTTATCCCTTTTATATGAAAGGTCACTTGTAGGTAAATAAAAACTGGTGTTGGGCCATCATCTGCTTTCACAAACACCCTCATTGAGGATTTCAAACTCATGTCCGATACATCTGATAGCTGCCATGGCGCAGAGGCTCATGCTGCGGACCAACTTTGTGGACTTCAGCTTCACGCAGAACATGTGGTCCGATGTTCTGGGACAGTCTCGAGCAGCTTTACACTGGCACTTTTTAGTGGCTAAAAAACAAAGAGAAGTCAGGTTTGTTTTCTAACATGTTGTATAAACCTTACTTTCTTGTCATGAAATTCATAAATTCAGTTAGAACACAAATAGTGTCAACTGAACCCACCGGAGCAGGTCTCCCAATCGAAGCAGGTGTCCAGGTTGCAGGGAACGTGCAAAGAACTCCTAAGAGACATCTTGGCTCTGAACTTTGCCCACTCCAGTTTTGAAGGATCAACCGAGTCGCACACGCCATCAGTGATGTAGAAGAGTGGGTCACCGTGGCAACGGCCGGCGAGGAAGGAGCAGGGCGACATCGACACGGCTACATCCAGGTTTACATTCAGGATGCACACACTCTCCGACTGTGAACTAAAGACATCAGGGATGTAAACTTTGATTTTTTTTAAACATTTTCCTTCCAAGCAGAAAGGCCTTCGGAAAAATCTTGTTGGATACTTTTTTCAAGTGTTGTTATTATAATCAGACAAGGAATGGGAACAAATAGAGGACAAATATTAGAGGAAAAGTCCGGTCAGCAAGGAATAATCAATGGATTATTTTCTAAACCTAAAACCAGAGATGGGAAGTAACGAAGTACAAATACTTCGTTACTGTACTCAAGTAGATTTTTCTGATATTTTTACTTTACTTTACTACTTATTTTTATCCTCCTTACATTTTTAGACAAA
>NW_015151123.1:38769-44504 GCF_000732505.1 Cyprinodon variegatus
GAATAGCTCAGACTGCCATAAAGCTGCCCTCATGGTCACATGATTCATTCTGTGACAAATCCTTTCATTTCACGTTAAATAAGTTTTAAAGGACAGCCTGCATGGAGCATCGATTGTTTTAACCAACCATCAGTGCAGCGGAGGTCTTCAGGCAGTGGGGGCTCCCAGGTCATTTTACTGCTGCACCTGTACAGGCCGCGTGGCATTGGCATCAGGCCTTTCTCTTTACAGTTGAAACCAATTCGTTCGCCCACTCTGAACGATGCCATGGCTGGAAACAGCTCCATGTTCTCTGGGACCTCAGGAGCAACACAGAGCCTCCCTGAAGGTAAGAAGATGGCAGGGGTTAGGAATTTCCTGGGTAGAAATACACCACCTCCAGGCCTCAATCTTTACAACCTTTTCATAATGGATGAACAACCTGCAACGTTTTACAGAATCTTTGTAAACATGTAAGAACTTGAATTGACCTTTGAGCTAAATGAAAAAAAAAGAAAACGCTGAAAGAGTAAAAGCAGACAAAATGAAGCTAATAGAGCTCTAGATCTCAAGCTCTAACCCCAAAGGACTTCTAGATGTTTCTTTGTTTCAAAATATACTGTTTATACAGTTTAGATCCATCCATCCATCTTTTTCCGCTTATCCGGGGTTGGGTCGCGGGGGTAGCAGCTTCAGTAGGGAGAACCAGACGTCCCTCTTCCCAGCCACGTGGGCCAGCTCCTCCAGGGGAATCCCAAGGCGGTCCCAGGCCAGCCGAGAAACATAGTCCCTCCAGCGTGTCCTGGGTCTCCCCCTGGGCCTCCTCCTGGTGGGACGTGCCCGGAACACCTCACCAGGGAGATGTCCAGGAGGCATCCTAATCAGATGCCCAAGCCACCTCAACTGGCTACTCTTGATGTGGAGGAGCAGCGGCTCTGATTCCTCCACGGATGACTTGAGCTCCTCACCCTATCTCTAAGGGAGAGCCCAGACACACTACGGAGAAAGGTCATTTCAGCCGCTCATTCTTTTGGTCATGACCCAAAGCTCATGACCATAAATGAGGGTAGGAACTAGTGTTGCACCAATACCGATACCAGTATCGGACGGGGCCCCGATACTGCCCTAAAATGGTGGTATCAGTATCGGCGAGTACCAACAAATAGGGCACCGATACCATTTTGAGAGCCAAAAGTTTATTCAACTATTGTCTCCCACTCCTGGTAGGCAATAAAACGTTCTACTGGATTCACTTTGTATTAGATTTTTTCCTGCTTCACAAAGGTAGGCAGCAGCCATGATGGCAATTATTTTACATTATTATGGTATTCGTATCGGCCGATACTGCACAGCCAGGTATCGGGTATCGGTATCGGGGCCAAAAAATGGCATCGGCGCAACACTAGTAGGAACGCAGATCAACCAGTAAATTGAGAGCTTTGCTTTTTGGCTCAGCCTCTCTTCACCACAACAGACCGGTACTGGGCCGCTTCACAGCAGACATCGCACCAATCCGCATATCGATTTCCCGCTCTATCTTCCCCTCATTCTTGACAGTTTAGATGCTAAATATAAAAGCATTCCTACAGATTAGAAACCATAGTGATGAAGAAAGTAACTTGTTAGATTCAGGTGTATCGAGATGGCTATCGAGATCGAGATGAGTTGTTGATGCAGAGTTCTGTCGTATTAGCATACCCTGTTAGACCAGCATTCCCATAGTCAAAACCCATAAACAATTTCATTACTTACTTTTTGGTGTTTTTTGAATCGCATGGCGATCTGACCTTAAATTGTTTTTGTACATAACTTAAGGGATATACGCCTGTTGAGGTAGCTTAAAGTGTGTTTTTTGTACAAAACTAAAGGGATAAACGATGCTAAATTAAAGGGATAAAGGGGACTAGCATACACATATGCAAATCTGACATTTTGCGCATGCGTATTGACTATGGGTGTGGTGGTCTGATGGGGTATGCATTGTTTAACTT
The DNA here is from genome assembly GCF_000732505.1 of Cyprinodon variegatus. Classification (NCBI taxonomy): domain Eukaryota; kingdom Metazoa; phylum Chordata; class Actinopteri; order Cyprinodontiformes; family Cyprinodontidae; genus Cyprinodon; species Cyprinodon variegatus. Next base: position 40,740 of record NW_015151123.1, read on the forward strand.
GTGTTTAAGTATTTAAAGATTATGTAAAAATAGGTTGAGAGAAGTATTGATGACATGTAATTGACCATCCTTTTCACAATCCTGATATTTTTGCTTAAATTTCCCTTTTTTATTCCCAGACTCACTGATGCATCTCCCTGTCGGTTCACTCCAGGTTCCATCAGGACGACAGTTGATGAACTGGAAACCCTCAAGTTCAAATCCGGTGAAGCACTGGAACTCCTCATCCTCGCCAAAGGAGTAATACTGTTTAGCTTTCTGTTAGAGTAAAACCAAAATTTGATTAGATCATAAAAGTTTAAATAATCCCAATGCTTTAAGCTTAAAAAACTTGAGTTAAAAAAAAATACCCTGAGGAAACTGTTGGGTGGTCTCTGGGGCCTCAAACAGCCCTGCACCCCAGGGGGCAGCTCATCCCTCCATCCCACTGTGAAGTCATCGTCATTGTCACAGGATTCTTGTCTGCCCCATAAAACCCCAAAAACAGAGTTCTCAGTACAGGAAACCCTTTATAAGCTGCCAAACACCAAGATATACAGTAATCCTTTCAATCACACCTTTCAAAAAGAGAGATATGGCACGGTTCCTCCTGTTTGTTTGGACCATCACAGGGTTGGCCACCACTGAGGGGAGCAGGGTTGTCGCATTTCCTAGTTCGATGTCTCCTCATAGAGGCTCCACAGCTACTCCATGGCCCCCAGCAGCTCCAGTAACCATCCACTGCATCTGTGGAAAATAAAACAACTTTGATATTAAAACATTATTTAAACATATTTGACTTTTTTCCCATTATTCTGAGAAGTAGTTCAGAAGTTAACAATAACCCAAATTAAAGCAGGTAAAATTAATTGTACTCATTTTTAACCCATCCCCTTTGGGGAGCAGTGGGCTGCCATCGTGTGGCGCCTGGGGAGAAATCAAGGGTAAAGGGTCTTTGCTCAGGAACCCAGAGTGGAGGCTATGGGATTTGAACCGGGTACTGGCAACCTTCTCGGAGCACAAGCACACTGCTCTAACCACTTGCCCAACACTCCCCAATAGTTTTCGTATTCAGGTAAAACCTAGCCACCAGTTAATCTAGTGGCCAACCAGATAACCATGTCAGAGAAATATCTGTTTTTCCAACATATAAAATAACTTAAAACTCCTCTCCGCAGCTACTTCTTCTAGCCCCTCAGGAGGAGCCCCAAGGCGTTCCCAGGCCAGCCAAGAAACATAGTCTCTCCAGCGTGTCCTGGGTCTTCCCCGGGACCTACCCCCGGTGGGACCTGCCCAGAATACCTCACCAGGGAGGCGTCCAGGAGGCATCCTAACCTGAGGCCTGAGCCACCTCAACTGGTTCCTCTCGACGTGGAGGAGCAGCGGCTCTACTCCGAGNATATCTGGCAGAATTCTCACTTCAGAGTCTGGCTGCTTGGAAGAAAAACACATCCTTTCTTTTTCAAATTAGATGTAACAATGTGAGAATGCAACAAATTGAGATATTAAAGTCACTAACAGACAGCTCTCCCGTTCTATGCAGACACATTGTGATCCCTGTTGTCTCTGCCCCGGTCCACACCGAACATCAGGTGCAAATGGTTCCTCTAAACACAGATTAAAAAGAGAGAAAGGATTTGGATTATTTTATACATTTGGCCGATAAACAGTAGAGCTTAATCAGTCACCTGACAGGGTCGTACTTTTGTGTTCTCATGTGCTCGTGAAACGTCATCAGCCTCTGCCCTAGTTCTGTCCCAATTCACAAGGACAGCAGAACGAGAACGGACAAAGTCCCCAGATGTTGTTCTCGCCCCTCCCTCTTTACCCAGCATGCATCACAGCAGACTTGTCTGTTCTCGAGATTGGCAGCTGTCCCAGCATGCACCGCGGCAGCAGCAGCTTCCAGTGGAGCGCTCACAGAGCTCAGAGTATCGAGTTAAAAGTTCACTTTTCTTTTGCCGTTGTTCTATAAAAGTACAACAGCAAAAGAAAAGTACAAGGTACATACTTTTAAGAATCGCTATATGGCCCATTTACTGGTTTAGTGCATAATTTAAAAAGTTCCGATCTTGAGAGGACCACGGCAACCATCAGACCTCAGCCAGGGCTAACCAAGTGTGCAGCAAAGAAGCCTCAGTGGCGCGTTAGTACTACACTTGTACAAGCATCAAAACTGAAGCAGCACACGTGTTTTTGCTGCATCTTCTGCTTGCGGGGTGAACGTAGCATAAGATGCATCACAGAAATCAGATAACCAAAAACATGTCTTATCTATTAAGGGTCATATCTGTTTTTCTAGCTGAAAACACATTTTAGCTTAGCTCTGGTGTTTAAGAATAGCTCAGACTGCCATAAAGCTGCCCTCATGGTCACATGATTCATTCTGTGACAAATCCTTTCATTTCACGTTAAATAAGTTTTAAAGGACAGCCTGCATGGAGCATCGATTGTTTTAACCAACCATCAGTGCAGCGGAGGTCTTCAGGCAGTGGGGGCTCCCAGGTCATTTTACTGCTGCACCTGTACAGGCCGCGTGGCATTGGCATCAGGCCTTTCTCTTTACAGTTGAAACCAATTCGTTCGCCCACTCTGAACGATGCCATGGCTGGAAACAGCTCCATGTTCTCTGGGACCTCAGGAGCAACACAGAGCCTCCCTGAAGGTAAGAAGATGGCAGGGGTTAGGAATTTCCTGGGTAGAAATACACCACCTCCAGGCCTCAATCTTTACAACCTTTTCATAATGGATGAACAACCTGCAACGTTTTACAGAATCTTTGTAAACATGTAAGAACTTGAATTGACCTTTGAGCTAAATGAAAAAAAAAGAAAACGCTGAAAGAGTAAAAGCAGACAAAATGAAGCTAATAGAGCTCTAGATCTCAAGCTCTAACCCCAAAGGACTTCTAGATGTTTCTTTGTTTCAAAATATACTGTTTATACAGTTTAGATCCATCCATCCATCTTTTTCCGCTTATCCGGGGTTGGGTCGCGGGGGTAGCAGCTTCAGTAGGGAGAACCAGACGTCCCTCTTCCCAGCCACGTGGGCCAGCTCCTCCAGGGGAATCCCAAGGCGGTCCCAGGCCAGCCGAGAAACATAGTCCCTCCAGCGTGTCCTGGGTCTCCCCCTGGGCCTCCTCCTGGTGGGACGTGCCCGGAACACCTCACCAGGGAGATGTCCAGGAGGCATCCTAATCAGATGCCCAAGCCACCTCAACTGGCTACTCTTGATGTGGAGGAGCAGCGGCTCTGATTCCTCCACGGATGACTTGAGCTCCTCACCCTATCTCTAAGGGAGAGCCCAGACACACTACGGAGAAAGGTCATTTCAGCCGCTCATTCTTTTGGTCATGACCCAAAGCTCATGACCATAAATGAGGGTAGGAACTAGTGTTGCACCAATACCGATACCAGTATCGGACGGGGCCCCGATACTGCCCTAAAATGGTGGTATCAGTATCGGCGAGTACCAACAAATAGGGCACCGATACCATTTTGAGAGCCAAAAGTTTATTCAACTATTGTCTCCCACTCCTGGTAGGCAATAAAACGTTCTACTGGATTCACTTTGTATTAGATTTTTTCCTGCTTCACAAAGGTAGGCAGCAGCCATGATGGCAATTATTTTACATTATTATGGTATTCGTATCGGCCGATACTGCACAGCCAGGTATCGGGTATCGGTATCGGGGCCAAAAAATGGCATCGGCGCAACACTAGTAGGAACGCAGATCAACCAGTAAATTGAGAGCTTTGCTTTTTGGCTCAGCCTCTCTTCACCACA
>NW_015151123.1:49111-54880 GCF_000732505.1 Cyprinodon variegatus
AGTTCATGAACATAGATGAGGGTAGGAACGTAGATCAACCGTTAAATCGAGAGCTTCACTTTTTGACTCAGCTCTCTCTTCACCACGACGGAGCGGTACAGCGCCCGCTATCTTAAAACTCATTTTAATAATTATATGGAAAGATTCTTAACTTGGGTCTCTTCTGCTTTGGGGCTGATGTTTACAGTCAGCTGATGACTGCAGATCAGCAAAAGCCTGTTAATTAACTGTCAGTGTAAATCAGCTGTGCTGGAGCAGGGAAACTTCTAAAACCTGCAGGACAGCGGCCCTCGAGGACCAACTTTGGGAATGCCTGACTTAAACAGTCACTAGAAACTTTCTTTTTTACATTTTCAAGGACTCTTCAAAACCGACATAAAGTAAGAAACTAACCGCCAAATAATCCGAACTAATTTATTTAAGACAATAAAATGTACAAGTTCCCCTTAAATGAGTTTGGTACCACAGAGTCTTCCTACCTGATGTGTAATCAGACGCTCGTTTCTCACAGTTGGTTCCAAAAGTTCCTGTCTGACAAACACACTTGCACTCGGTACCAGAGAGAACTGGCCTGGCATTATTGGGACACGGGGCGCACTTGCAGGTATCAAACTCCTCCAGGTATTGTAACAGAGCTCTCCTCAAGTGCCTCCTTTTTGTGACAGCACAGGGAATTCCACGTACGAGGTCTATGAGCGGAAGCACCTAAACAAAGAAAACATGGTGTTTAATACAAAGATTTATTATATTTAGCATATCTTAGACTTAGACAAACTTTATTGTAGTGTCTACAAAATGAAACTTTGGCTTTTACAGCTCTCATAACATTCACATTTCTTAAAGTGCAGCAGTGATCAATGTAAACATTGTACTTTCTCCATAGGAAGTACAATTGTCTCAATATTAGGAAGACTAGCTATGAGTTTTCTTGACAAACAAAGGACACTGTCATGATCTGGCCTGATAGCTGGAATTGTTCATTTCACTCACCTGAATAACTCTGCCCAGTTTTCTAATTATCACTCACCTCATCCACCTGCGTCTTTTGCTTTATATTCAGTCCAGCCCAGTTATCGAGGCCAGATCATTGTTTGATGTTGGTTCCCTGTTTGTCTTCTGTTAGTTTCCGGTTTGTCAGTTTTGTTAGTTTTCCAAGGTTCATGTTCCAGTGAGGAGTTTATTCTCAAGCCAGTGTCCTCAGGAAAGTTTATTCCGCAACCATTGGTGAGAACGTTTCAGCGTTTCCCTAAGTGATACTGATTTCCTGATTCCTTTCCCTCTCACCCACTGGCTCTGCCTGTTCCTGCCTGATCTGTTCGCCTGAACCACAGTTGGACTCCTGCTGGATTCTGCCTCCCAGGTGCTTTTCTGTCTGAGATGGATGCTTGATGCACGGGCCTCTGAACTGGCCTTCACGCTCTGATGAATTCCTTGAACCCGGATCTGTCCATTCCTGAGTGGATCGGAACCCCTGACTGGACTGCGGATTCCTGAATTCCAGTACCACTCCAGTCTGATCTAAATCCCTGTCCTGGGTCGGAGTCATGCTTGTTCACAGGGGTTGCTGCATCGGGGATGTTCTGGATGGCTCAGGGCCGCTTCTCGTTGGCAGTGTATCAGCTTATCCTGCCTAAGATTGAGAGGATGGACTGAACTGTTAAACCAGAGTGTGAGTGATTGGTCGGTGCCCCTTCCCCCTCCTGCAATCACTACAGGTCCACATATTTTCAGCAGCCCGCTATAGTTCTGTCTGTTTTTGTGTAAATAAACATTTTGAACTTTCCTACCGACTGTCTCACCTTGAATACTGGGTCCATTTGTCCCTTTTTCTGACAGGCAGAGGGCGTACGATTAAGTTTGTTTAGTTATGCTCTAGATAACGTGGATATTCATTACACAAGTTAGTATTCCCTTTCTTATGAGCCAGGTGGTAACCCCAAGAGATGCACACGGACCCCCTCTTCCAACGATAGACTGCAGGTGGCACTAAGCACTTGGGCTAACAGGAAACAGGTTCTAGTCTCAGCCGTCTTGTCACAAGACCAGACAGAACCTTTGACAGCAACAGCCGTTTTGGGAAATCTTTTGCCAGTTCGGGCTGCTCAGTGGCGCAGTGGGTAGCAGCAAGAAGGTTCTGGGTTCGATTCCTGACCTGGGGTCTTTCTGCATGGAGATGCATGTTCTCCCTGAGCATGCATGGATTCTCTCAAGGTACTCTGGCTTCCACAGTCCAAACACAGTCCAAAAACATGAATGTTAGGTTAATTGGCTTCTCTAGATTCTCCTTAGGTATGAGTGTGTGAATGGTCGTATGTCCCGTTTGTCTCTGTGTTGCCCTGCGATGGACTGGCCAATTGACAGCTGGAGATAGGCACCAGCCACCCTTGTGACTCCAATTGGGACAAGCGTGTTAGATAATTGATGGATGGATTTAGCCAATTCCTTGTTTTATTTTAGTTTTTTGTTAACACCTCCCATTATATCTTGGTCTATCCCTCCCTGTCCTTTTAGGGTGGCACTAGGTGAGCATTTTCTAATGATCATTGGTTAGTAGGCAGTTACACCCTAAACAGTACAAGATACAGATAAACTACCATGAACACAGCCTCCCAGTCCAAAGATAATTTTAAGCATCCAATAAACATTCGGTCAGGATTTTAGTCAGCTCTGATACTTTCTCTCAAATTCCCTAAATAATAACAGTCTTGGGATGAAACTAGTTGTAATCTTATGCAAGTAAAATTCGTACAGCTTTTTATTTGTCTACAAAATCAGATGGTAGGAAGACTAAACCAAGCTTTTAAAATTACTGATGTATGAGGTCTATAAAGATCTCTGGACTTTACCTTGTAATCCACCAAAGCAGGGTTTTCGAGCACAGACTTGGCCCAGTTCTTGTAAGATGTCTTGTTTGGAGCAGAGCCCTCTCTTTCCCAGGTAAGAGCTTCCGCCTCCCTAACTCTACCTCCTTTCACCATGGAGAAGGATTTCTCTGAGGCCTGGATGAATGAGCCTGGACCAGAGAAAGGAGGAAGAAGTGACCAAAGAGAATAACCCATGGGGGTATATAGACATTTGGAAAACTTGTTTCCTGCTGCAAGTCAGAACAAACCTTGATATTTCTCAGTCATCCTGTTGTTGGTGCATCTGGACACGCTGCTGGATTCACTGTACAGGATTACAGTCCAGCCGGTTTCACGACTCAGACAGCCTGAAATGCGCTCATCACTTTCACCTGCCTCATAGAAAGTACAGAAAAAAACAACGTAAGTTAAACATTTTGAAATGCCATAAGCCATAATATTAATTTTGGACATTTGTAGACGAATGTCCATGCAGGTTTTCTTTGCAAACTCTTTAAATTTAAATTTGTGTCTGCTAGCTATTGGCTAAAACCGTAAACAGCTGGACTCTAAAAAATGTATTGGGGGTCACTCCTGGGGCTAAATAATATTTTCCATATTATTTCCATGTGTTTCCATTCAAATGTCCTGCAATTTCTGAGTGAACTTTTAAAATTTTGAAAAAAGAAAATGCCAATTAGATGCTTTAATCTGTCCATGAGAGTGAATTAACCCAGCAAGGCGTAATATCTGCATACAGCATGTTCAAGAATGGCTCTAATATGCAAAACCTAGAGCAGACCACAGATCAGTAACACACACACTGGAAAAAATTCAAAATCTAAACAAGTCATTTTTTCTTAAAATCAGTGCATTTGTTCTTGAAATGAGGAGGTAAGTGAGACACGTTGCCAATGGAATAAGACAATCTACATTTAAAATAAGAAAACACAATTGCGTTGTCTTATTTCAAGTGCATATTACCCAAATATCTAATTTTAAGAGTAAAAATACTCATTCCATTGGCAAATCATCTAATTTATCTACTCAAATTAAGTTTAAATTCACTTAATTAAAGACATTTTTGCTCATTTTTAGACAGTTTTTTCCAGTGCAGAGGTTTAATGAATGCATTCCAGTAATTGGATTAAAATTTTGCTGCTACCATCAAGCTCTTTTAATGTGATACTTCAAAATACACATAAAGAGAAATACTGATGGAAACACATCTATTCTGACTCCAGTGATTTTGCTTCTAGATAAAACAAATATGGTTATTCTTTGCGAATATGAAATATTTTCCCTCTAAAAACTTGTTTTTAAATACTAATTATTGCTGTATGTATTGTTTATTTATTTATATGCTGTTTTTTGAATATTACTAATTATGTTCTGTACTTTAGACAGCAGGGTTTAATGTTTAACCTGAACTTTTGAGCTCCTCTCGGCTGTATTGGTACAGCAGGTCATAGTGGCCTCCCAGTTTTCCTGAGCTGTAGTAGTGTGTGCCAAAGCGCTGGAAGATTTCCCTGTAGAGGGCGTAGTTGTAATCCAGGGGGAGAGCGTGTAGGAACTGCTGAAATGGCAGAGAAAGGACGAGGTCCTGTGGCTCCTTTACTGTAAATGTAGAAATCGGTAGAACTTGGTGCACTCGGAAAAACTTGGAGTCCTAGAAATAGGGCCAGAGATAGAGTGATTATAGTGCTCCAAATAGCACTGTTTGTATTCCAAATAGCTTATTAGTGTCATGTTGAGCATTAAAAAATCACCTTTTTCTTTGAAGCCTCAAATGCAAACTTGTTGGAAGTAAGACGTGAACCAGAAGAACTATGGAAAACAATGAGAAGAAACAGAAAGCCACGTGGATCATGGCTCCCGGTTTCACTTTGCCTCGTTCTCTTTATCTCGACGGACTCAGAAACCACCTCCTGGGGTTCAGTGCTAAAGTCTTCCAGCACTCCAACCTAAACAACAACATCGTCAGTAAATATCAGATGTTTAAAAACTGTAGCAACAAGTTAATCCCTTTTCCTGAAGTTCTCTCAGTATTTATTGGTGGTAAAAGCTTTAATTAATGTGATAATCAATGACTACCTTAATGTCAAAGGTTTTAAAGTTGTGTGGAACTCGATGGTAGAGAAGCGTGCTTGGGGGCCGCTTGATGACGCAGCTTCCTCCCATGAACATGTTGTCCAGCACCACTCCTCTTGGCTCTTCTGCCAGAGCATCAAATCTATGTTGAAAAGCCGCAAAGAGGAAATTCTCAGTTCTTCATCGGTTTACATTACATGTGGAGAAGAAAATTACCACACACACCAGAAGACCTACCAGTACCTTTTTGTATAAAGAATTAAATGATAAGTAAAACACACCGCTACACACTTCAATAGGGGTTATTGGGTGATTATTAACCAGTTACCCATTTCCAACCAGATCAGCCCCGGGAGCCACTCTCTTGTCAGGACAGACAACTTTAAAGGTTTTGCAATCCCTCTCATCTGAGTTATCTCCACAGTCGTTCTGTTCGTTGCACGTCAGTGTGGAGTTAATGCATCGCCCTGCACGAGGAAGGTTGTTTTTAATCATATCATACAATTACAGTTTGGGAAATGGGTCAGATGTTCAGTCCACTCACCGTTGTCACACTTGAAGTCATCTCTGCAGTCCACAGACGGTAACTGGCATTCTTTGGAAGGATAGCAAGGCCTTTCCTCGGTCAGTTCCACGCTGCATTCCGATCCACCGAACTGCGAAGGTCTCACAACAGACCGAGTCCGAAACTAAAGCACAACGCAAAGGAGAGAGAAACTTAGGTTGCTGCAGCTGGGTTTTACTATTTTACAAAAAAAAAAAACAGAACAAAGTACGATGGATAATTAGGGCCAGGCTAGATATTTCTTTTTATTTTTTTTTTTGCAATCGGGCA
>NW_015151123.1:55853-68394 GCF_000732505.1 Cyprinodon variegatus
TGTCTTTGTACTGAATTGTGCTATACAAATAAATTTGCCTTGCCTTGCCTTGCCTTTTGTGATGTATTCCATCCAGAGACATTGAGACAGAAGTACAATTCTAATGCTGGCATTCAGGTGGCTAGGCAATGGAAAATTAGATGATCAGCCCTGTGAGGTAAATGTTTGCAATGTCAAACCAGCGTTAAAAAACTTTTGCTAAAAATTAAATCTAAAAAACTAAATATTTTGCTGTTACCATCAAGCTCTTTTAATGTGCTACTTGAAAAAACATAAAAATAAAAACACTGATGGAAACACATCTGACTCCAGTGATTTTGCTTCTAGATAAAAAAAAATACGGTTATTCTTTGCGAATATGAAACATTTTCCCGCTAAAAACTTATTTTCAAATACTAATTATTGCTGTATGTACTGTTCATTATTTATATGCTTTTTTAAATATGACTAATTATTTCCTAAATAAAAAAAAATTTATTTCGAGAATAAAGTTGTAATATGAGAATAAAGTCATAACATTACGAGAATAAAGTCGCAATAAGAATAGTCATAAAATTACGAGAAAAAAATCCTTATATTATGAGAATAAAGTTGTATTTTATGACAACTCTTACAAGAAGTCCTTTCTTCCCTAAAATGAGGAATGTGGAGCATCATGTGAAGTTACACTTTGAATCGGTTTGACAAATAAGGAAATCTTTTAGCAGCAGCATCAAACTGGGCAGGATGTCAAAGTGGACTCAGCTTGCTGATTGGTGGAGCTAGTCGGCTGCTGGTCGGAGCTCGAAGCTTTCTTTTTGAAATGGGTTGTGGTATGATGACTTCATTCTCGTTATTTTTCAACTTTATTCTTGGTAATGTTTAGGGGTGGGTATTGGCAAAGAAGTCATGATTCGATTCGAATCACGGTTCACATGCCACGATGCGATTCTATCACCATGTATCACGATACTTGAAATATTGCGATGCATTGCGATATTTTCACTGAACACTGTAAGAAAAAGATACAGCCCTTACCAGTGGCTGACTGGCTGCGTATGATCTGGATCGTGTCTTCAATTGATACATAACTGAAAGCATCTGAATTCATACATAGCTGTATTTATTGAAATAACTTTTGGAGGTGTTGCTATGAAAACAAATACTGGACAGAAATATTACTATTACTGGCGTGGACACACTGACAAAAAGATCTTAGGATTCATCAAATTCATTAAAATAACAAAATAAGGATAATCAGAGCCGTTTACATGGCCTCAGTGGTCCTTTAAACCAATGAAATGAAAACATTCAAATGTATATTTCCCCTTTTGCAAATTACATGCGTCATATCAATTTCGTTTTTACCTTCTTTGTTTTTAAAGCCAAAATGCATCCAAGTATCTGTCTTGAAATGTGATGGAGCCTTGGGGCGAATTTTCATAGTGTCCTCCATGTTTTATTTCATATGACTCGTCTCAGTATCCCACGGCCGGACATTGTGACCCAAAGCAGCGGGCGTCAACAAATCCGCAGCGACATCTGCTGGACTGGAAGTTGTATTCCACTTGATTTGGCTGATGTGCGCCAACCATTCATGTATTGTATTTGTTCTTTTTTTTTTTTAACAATCAATTCTTGCCTTCAAGAATCGATGTACAGTAGTAGATTGCAAAAATTAGAATCACGATGCATCGTCGTGACAATTATTTTGCACACCGTCGTAATGTTACGACTTAATTCTCGTAATGTTACGACTTTTTATGTCTATGATTATTTTCGTAAATTACGATTTTATTTTTGAAGTAAATAAAAAAAATTCTAGCCTGGCCCTAATACTCCGTCATAATACAAGAAAATAGCAGATGTTGATGAATGTGAAGGTTAGCATTTCTTTTCTGGGTTTACTGATACAGGTACACGTCTGCTAGCAAAGACTTTGTAAGGCACAACTCTAACAAAAGCCAGATGTTTCTTAAAATGTACAACAAACATGCATCATTAGAAATGCACCAACATTTACAGAGCAAAATCCAGAAATATTTCACAAGGTGATTGTGAAGAAAAATCCAGCTAAAGTATACTTATGATTTTAACAATATTCTATAATATGGTATTTTTTAATTTTATAATTTGTTTCACTTTTTACCACAGCAGTTTTGCCGATTGTTCCTCACCTATGATTGAAAAATGTGGATCTTATCCAAAAGAAAGAGATCGTGGATACAAGTGACGGAAATAAGATCCTTCCCTATGGTTTCCTTAAAGAACTGGGTGTGGAAGTCGGACATTCAGGAGGGACTCAGAGTAGAGCTGCTGCTTCTCCACTAGAAAGGGTCAGCTGAGGTGGTTCAGTCATCTGTTTCCTCAGGAGGTACATTTATCAACATGGCTTTTAGGAGCAAATAAGCATTAGGATCGCTGTAAATGTTGCTACAGACTACAAATTCCACTGAAAATCTATTTAGTTCTTTCATCATTCTCCATTAGGAAAATACTTCAGTTTTTGGATGTTTAATTAAAAATTTATATACACATTGTCATATTTTGATTGTCCTTAATGGGGTTCGAGGGGTTAAAGGGGGAAAATTGTTCTAATGTACTTGAAATTGTATTTTTCTTGACTGAATGCTTAATAAAAACACTTTGGAGAACAAAAATGTAAAAATTAATTTGTGCCCTTGCTTATAGCAGTTACCAGCTTGATTTGGGATTTTCAAAGAAGTGTTTACTAATTGCTTACATTTACTTCATTACAGTTTTTTGAAAATCTGTACTTTTCTGGGTATTTTTTGATTAATTGAGCTTTACTTTTATTTTGTTACATTAGAGACATAAAAAATTATACTTTACCTTCTTTACTTCGTTCCTCTTTGAATAGAGAAACATTTGTTTATTTTATTTTCTCTGAATTTTCAGAAAGTTATGCATACTTTTACCTTTCATTTTAAATGTTTTCCTAACACCTAAAAGAACCTAAGATAGTCTTGCTTGCAAAATGGGGTCTGCACTGTCAAGACCAGAAGTTTATACCGAAATCTGTATTCGATTCCCTTGGGAATAGCACTCAGCATATTTTTACTGGTGGATTAGAGTTTATGACCGTCTTAAACTGAGCATAGGAGGAGTTTAAATTATACAGTGAGCAAAAATCCTCATTGAACAGCCAACCTCCATTGTCGTTTAGAAAATGTATTATAGACCAAATGCCCTTTTCCATCCATGGATCCAAATGCAGACTTATTTCTATGTAGCATATATCTATTGTTCTGCAAATTGTGCATGTACATAGTTTTTTTTGTTTGAAAGTAAGCTAGCTTCATGGGGAGTTTATCGGTACTAGCTTGACTTTTGAAATGCCTCAAATCAACTTCGCTTTTACTTTGAAAGTCTTTGAATAAACCTCCGGTTCCATCAGTGCAGTCTGGGTCCTGAAACTGGAGCTCTGGGTCCTGACAATGCAGCTCTGGGTCCTGACAGTACAGCTCTGGGTCCTGACAGTACAGCTCTGGGTCCTGACAATGCAACTCTGGGTCCTGACAGTACAGCTCTGGGTCCTGACAGTACAGCTCTGGGTCCTGACAATGCAACTCTGGGTCCTGACAGTACAGCTCTGAGCCCTGACAGTACAGCTCTGGGCCCTGACAGTACAGCTCTGGGTCCTGACAATGCAACTCTGGGTCCTGACATTACAGCTCTGGGCCTGACAATGTAGCTCTGGGTCCTGACAGTACAGCTCTGGGTCCTGACAATGCAACTCTGGGTCCTGACAATGCAACTCTGGGTCCTGACAGTACAGCTCTGGGCCTGACAATGCAACTCTGGGTCCTGACAGTACAGCTCTGGGCCTGACAATGTAGCTCTGGGTCCTGACAATGCAGCTCTGGGTCCTGACAGTGCAGCTCTGGGCCTGACAATGCAGCTCTGGGTACTAGTGCATGTCTGGGTCCTAACAGGCCAGCTCTGGGTTCTGACAGTGCAGCTCTGGGTCCTGACAGTGCCACTCTGGGTCCTGACAGTACAGTTCTGGGTACAAGTGCATGTCTGTGTCCTGAAAGTTCTGCTTTGGGTTCTGACAGTGCAGCTCTGAGTACTAGTGCAGCTCTGGGCCCTGACAATGCAGCTCTGGGCCCTGACAGTGCTGCTCTGGGTAATAGTGCAGCTCTGGGTCCTGACAGTGCAGCTCTGGGTAACAGTGCAGCTCTGGGTCTTGACAGTGCAGCTCTGGGTAATAGTGCAGCTCTGGGTCTTGACAGTGCAGCTCTGGGTAATAGTGCAGCTCTGGGTCCTGACAGTGCAGCTCTGGATACTGGTGCAGCTGTGGGTCCTGACAGTGCTTCTCTGGGCCCTGACAGTGCTTCTCTGGGCCCTGACAGTGCTTCTCTGGGTCCTGACAGTGCAGCTCTGGGTAATAGTGCAGCTCTGGGTCTTGACAGTGCAGCTCTGGGTAATGGTGCAGCTATGGGTCCTGACAGTGCAGCTCTGGATACTGGTGCAGCTGTGGGTCCTGACAGTGCAACTCTGGGTCCTGACAGTGCAGCTCGGGATACTGGTGCAGCTCTGGGTCCTGACAGTGCTTCTCTGGGCCCTGACAGTGCTTCTTTGGGCCCTGACAGTGCAGCTCTGGATACTGGTGCAGCTCTGGGTCCTGACAGTGCAGCTCTGGATACTGGTGCAGCTCTGGGTCCTGACAGTGCAGCTCTGGATACTGGTGCAGCTCTTGGTCCCGACAGTGCAGGTCTGCAGCCAGACCCCTCTCAAAGAACCTAAGTTACTGTTAAGTTTTCTTTCTCTTAGATAGGTTATTTTTTATATGATTGTGAACAGATAGTTAAACATCTTCTGTTAAGGTATTTTTCCTTAAACTGTTTTTTTTAAGTACTTTATACACTTTATACACTATACACTGGAATTTTAACCTGATTCTCCAAACTGAGAAGACTGCTGCAAAATGCAGATAAGCTACTTACTTTTCATAACTAATCAGTATTATTTCAAATCTCTTGAGGTTAATCTAAACAAATGCATTTTTGTAACGAGACATAGTAAACCCATATTTTTATATTTTTAATAAAGTAAAAGTAAGACAATACTCATCCAAGAAATTAGTCAGATCAGAAAGGCTGATTAAAGTACTACCTAAGTACTCATTCACGAATCTGCTTACCACTCCAGATCTTACCAACATATATACTGTCTTAAAATAATGTATAGAAATATAAAATTACATGCAAATTCTGTTTTTTTTCTAAAAATGAGATAAAAATATATATAAAACATAGTGTAATTTCTTCATAACAATTTTATGTGGAGTGAATACTTCAAAATACATCATTTGAGAACTAGTACTTACAAAATCAAAAGTTACAATATGTTAGAATAAGATTAGAAACAGTAAACTGTTTAAAATATTTTCACTCAAACTCTAAAGATAAACAGATTCAGCAGATGGAAAATATCATCAGACCAATAAGCATTGAGTGCAAAAAGGAAATAAGTGTCTTTATGGTGCATCTTTGTTTAAAAAAAAGCTTCTTTTCACCAAGTTAATTTACACAAAATACACTGAGTACCCAGAAAACTTAATAATAGTTGTGATACTTTATAAGGTTTTGACTTGAGAAAAAATAAAATGCACTAAAACTCCCACTAATCTTAAAAGTACATCTTTTTTAAACAGTAACTCAAGCTACTGTAATTTAACTAGTTCCTACCCACCTCTGCACATTAATCAAAGTTCCTTTTTTCTCCTTTTATAAAAACCCTTTTATTGCCAATTTACACAAGACAATTACTTTCTGATTGTCCAGGATATATGATTTATAATAAAAATATTTTTTGTAAAGTTCTTGTGATATCTATACAGTGATCTGTTTCTTCAGTTTTCTGTGTTTATAGTAGATTTTTGTTACACTTTCCTCTTTACAACCAATAATTTTGTATGAAAAAAGGAAGAAAAATGTATTTCACGTGATTGTGAGTTCCTTGCCTGCTTCCTGGCGCAGGGCGAGCAGTCGGACCACTGGGTAAACTCCGACAACACGCAGTTAATCGGACAAGCCTGCTCGTTACAAGCCCTTGATTCAAATTTGGCACACAGCTGTTGGCAGCTGTTCTTCCAATAATAAGAATCATCACCAGAAGGAGGCCTCCTACGGGAGAAAGAGAGGAAAGTCTCTAAATACATCAATCATCGTCTTCTTTGGATTTCACAACAACATATAATCTGGTTCTTTGTTACTCAACTGCAATTTTTCTAATACAGAAGAGCACAAATTCCAGCATTTTCTGAACTCTGTAGTTGTCGTGTCTCACCTGCTTCTAAACTGAGTGCCGTAGTTGCAGGTTGTGGTGCAGATGGACCAGGAGGTCCAGGGGTAACGGTCGCAGTGACAGGCCAGGCTCCCCGATATGCAGCTGAGGAACATCAGCAGCATCAAGCTGCAGCTAGGAGCCATTGCTGACACTTGAAATGTTTTCACCCCTTGCTTAACAAGTTTCCTATTCAATAAACAAACCCAGTATTATTTTTTTTCACTTTTTTTCCCCAGTTGTTTAAATGCATCTGCTTGTTTTATGCAGTAAAAGTAAGGATAGTTTACTTCTGCAGAAGGTGTTGCTGTAAAAGTTGAGGCTTTAAAAACATCAAACTGACTTACCAGATGAGTTCTTCTGCAGCAGTGGGTTTCAGACAGATATCTGCAGGAATTTAAGAGCAAAAGCAGAGCTGATGAACGCTGCACTGCAGGCAGATCTGAGTCTGAGCTCTCTGTTAGGGGCTGTTATAAAACAGCAGGGATGCTCTGGGAAGTCCCATGGTTTAAGTTTACCAATCAGTGTCAGAAACCACATCAAATATATAAATAAAAAAATAAAAAAACTTGATCAGTGTACAGAAAGTTCTCATATAACACTGCTGCTCAAGGTTGTTACGGGAAGAGAAGGAGCTCTGGAGTTTCCAGGTTGCTGAGATGCAAACCAGATGTCCTGTGTTTCACATAGAGATCTTATCTTCCAGAAAAGGGGGGTGTTTCCTCGCATATCTGACTTTCTTAAGTGGTCCAAGAATTTTCACAATCCAGAGCTTTGCACAATCGAGCAGTTGGTTTGGTAGAAAAACATTTAAGCTAAGTTTGGATCATTGCAGCATTTTGTTAAACAAAACCATCCGAAACGGGAAGGAACAACATCCTGAAGACCAAGGAGCAGCAGACAGATCACAAAGGCTTTGGAGAAGTTTTGATGACATAATTTTCTTATTACAGTGTATATATGTGAGTGTAAAAATAACACTGATAAAATACAGTTGAAATAAATGTCACACCACTGAAATGAGTTGTTGAGAAATATGGTAAACATCTAATTAAAAAACTCCTTTAAAACAGCCTTATTGTAATAGGGTACATGTGAAAGTTAGGGTACATGCTAAGGTTAGGTTACATGTTAAGTTTAGGGTACATGTGAAGGTTATGGTACATGCGAAAGTTAGGGTACTAAGAAGGTTTGGGTACATGTGAAGGTATGGGTACATGTTAAGGTTTGGGTACATGTGAAGGTATGGTACTTGTGAAGTTTGGGGTACATGCAAAGTTTAGGGTACATGTGAAGGTTAGGGTACATGTGAAGTTAAGGGTACATGTGAAGTTTAGGGTATATGTGAGGGTTATGGTACATGGCGAAAGTTAGGGTACTAAGAAGGTTAGAGTACATGTTAAATTTAGGGTAAATGTGAAGGTTATGGTACATGCGAAGATTTGGCTACATGTGAAGTTTAGGGTACAGTGAATTGTAGGGTACATGTGAAGATTATGGTGCATGTGAAGTTTAGGGTACATGCTAAGGTTAGGGTACATGTTAAATTTAGGGTAAATGTAAGGTTATGGTACATGCGAAAGTTAGGGTACTAAGAAAGTTAGGGTACATGTTAAGGTTTGGGTACATGTGAAGGTTATGGTACATGCAAAGGTTATGGTACATGTGAAGTTAAGGGTACATGTGAAGGTCAGGATGCATGTGAAGTTTAGGGTATATGTGAAGGTTAGGGTATATGTGAAGTTTAGGCTACATGTGAAGGTTATGGTACATGGCAAAAGTTGTGGTACTAAGAAGGTTAGGGTACATGTGAAGGTTTGGGTACATGTGAAGTTTAGGGTACATGCGAAGGTTATGGTACTAAGAAGGTTAGAGTAAATGTGAAGGTTTGGGTACATGTGANGTACATGTGAAGTTTAGGGTACATGCGAAGGTTATGGTACTAAGAAGGTTAGAGTAAATGTGAAGGTTTGGGTACATGTGAAGTTTAGGGTACATTGAATTGTTGGGTACATGTGAAGGTTATGGTGCATGTGAAGTTTAGGGTATATGCTAAGGTTAGGGTACATGTTAAATTTAGGGTAAATGTGAAGGTTATGGTACATGTGAAAATTAGGGTACTAAGAAGGTTAGGGTACATGTTAAGGTTTGGGTACATGTGAAGGTTATAGTACATGCGAAGGTTATGGTACATGTGAAGTTAAGGGTACATGTGAAGGTCAGGATGCATGTGAAGTTTAGGGTATATGTGAAGGTTAGGGTACATGTGAAGTTTAGGGTACATGTGAAGGTTAGGGTACATGCGAAGGTTAGGGTACATGCGAAGGTTAGGGTACATGTGAAGTTTAGGGTATATGTGAAGGTCAGGATGCATGTGAAGTTTAGGGTATATGTGAAGGTTAGGGTACCAGCAAAGGTTAGGTTACATATGAAGGTTATGTTACATGTGAAGATTAGGGAACATGTGAAGATTAGGAAACATGTGAAGTTTAGGGAACTTAACCTAAACCAGCATGCTTGTGCTGGCCCCTGAGCCATGCCATGGATCCTTATCAAGCATAACTCTACAAAGGATTCAATGAAAAATAAACTGGAATCATTTTTGTTCTTTTGTATAAAACTTTATTTTTGTTATAAAATGTCCTTAGCTGTACATTAGGTTTAGCATTTCCTTCTACTCTGCAGGAGACATCAACACATCTGAATCACACACATGCTAAAACAGGACAGATTAAAGCTAGCAGCACAACATCGCAGCGTAACTGAAAATAAGCACAGATTACAGATTACTTTACATTCAGTGGGAAAATAGAACCCAGCTGGATACAATAGTTTTTTTCTGTTTTTAAGTGACACTTTTTTAAACTAGTGCAAAAATGCATTTTTCATCTTTATTTTAGAGAAGCCCCCTGAAGGATAAAGGAAATAAAAAAAGAAGGAAAAGTTTCCTTTCAAATGTTACAATTTAATTATTTTAGGCTTCTTTGTGGCAAAAATTAAAAAATTAAGTTCAGAAGTTGGGAAATGGAAGGAAAATCTGGTTTATTAAAGAAGATATAAGACCAGGGTTCACTGCAGGATAACGGCCCTCCACATTTCCAGAGCGGGATGGTGGTCAATGAGTGAATGTACAGAGTACTGATAAGCTTTTTCTGCTTACTTTGGTGGATTGAAAGCATCACTGCATAACGTCTGACCTAAGTATAACTAAATATGAGAAATATTAAATAATTTTTCTGGTCAATATTCCATACTTCCTGCGTTTCAATGCTGCGTGTAGACTGCTCTAATCAAAAGACTCGCTAGTTGAACTTGAAAGGGTCACATCCATTGCTGAATGGGTCATGTGACCCAGACAGCTAAGCTAAACGTTGTTCGCTTACAAAACACATCTGATCTTTATTCTTTTAGACATATTTTTGGTTCTCTGATGTACCAGTTAATCTTCAGGGCTAAATATTTCCTTGGGCGTTTCTCAATTCACGAGAACGTGAGTACGTACTCGCGTTCTCGTCAAGTCCGTTGTTGGCGAGAACGCAGGAAGATCGGACTTGACGAGAACGCGAGCACGCAAGCACGAAACGCCCCTTGTCTTCAACTCTATGACTTCCAAAACACAGAAGGAGACTGTTTTCTGCAACAATAGGGTCATTTCAGAGGCACTAAACCTGCGAGTTTCTGGTCTAACACCCCTAGTGGCTAAAAGGGACACTGAAAAACAGCTCTACCTGATTTTTGAGTGGTGCTCCCCCTACAGGACCTTTTTGAAAACAGCACTGTTGTAAACACTGAGTGCCTCAACGAGCCACTTACCCTACAACTACAGAACTGTCCCCCTCTAGGGAGCTGGAAGATTCATATCAAGACCAAATATCTAAAGAAGTGGGTAGTATTGTTCATTAACAGATATAAACTAGTGTACAGCAATATTCTCTCTGCAAAACTTTACTTTTATACACGTCGGTGAGTCTGCCTCTGGAGTACCGGTACAGTTTTTTTTATAGTCTCTCATAAGGTGATTCAGCCTCTTCATGTTTTATAGCAGCACACTATAATTTCATCACTTTAAAGTTACAAGATTAACAGAGGTTAAATACGGTAGTTAATGACAGGTCTGCATCAGTTCTGCATCCCCGCTTTTATTTGAGATTTTAACTCCTTTCCAAAGTTAATTCTTCTGTCAGTCCTGTCCTGATTCTCTGATGCCCTACCATGTCAAAAACCTCCAAAATAAAAACACAAAAACTGTAGTGTAATCACCAGTAGTGACGCAGGAATCTAATGGATCTTGAGGGAAATATTTGGAAAAATCTGTTGTGCTTGTTCCAGATTGGCTCCAGCGTTAAGCAAAAATAAACCAAGTTGCTTTTTTGGTGCAGCCCACCAATTACAGGCTAACACAGAACATGGAACCATGCACACTTATTGTGAAGAACCCAAAGGCAATTTGGGATCATAAAACTGTTTTTGGACAGCAGGAAGAAGCAGGAGTACCCGGAGACAAACTACCCATGCACAGGGAGAACATGCAGGAAGACCGTCACAAATACGATTGTCAAATAAAAACAGATTAAAAAAATAGTTTTCCTTCCATTTCACAGCTGTGAACTGCGTTTTCCCATCATATAAAGCTGATCAGACACGGAGGCATGGCGTAGCGCGATCCAACACTTTAAAAGGTTTAAGCAGGGCTTGACATCAACACTCCAGCATTTTTTATTTCATCTTCTTAAATGGAATCTGAATTAAACAGGTTAAAATGTGATGCTATAACACTACAATTCCCATAAGCACCCTCTGCACATGTTTTTTCATTGGTCTATTTGTTGTTCCCGTGGAGAACAAAGCTGTGAAGCATAATGGAAAAAAACCAAGGTGTCAGAAACCCGGAGAGGAGAGAAGAACGCCTTAGGATGAAGCGAAGGAAAGGAAGACAAAGAAAAGAAAAGGCGAGTTAATGAGAAAAAGGTTGAGAACGGTTGTTCGTAGGGTCGAAAGTAATCAATTAAGTTAATTAATCTTTAGTAGATAAATCTTATTGATTGACTAACGACTGATTTATAAGAAAAAACTTGAGTTTTCGCTTTAATCGAGATAATTTTTTCGCTATATAATATTTCACAATGAAATGTTTAGCTATTTATTGTGCCAGTTGTGTTGAATACTGAAAGATTGGACTATTAAATGCTTTCTTACTAATTTATATAATATAACTAAATAATAATCTATCAGGTTACTGAATAAAAAAGATTTATAAAATAAGAGAAACACTTATTTCTAGTGTACAGAGGAGGATATGTCACTCTGACACTTTCAGACTATTTCTTACTTTGTTTGAATTAAGTGAACACTAAGATATTACTCTTATGTTTTTAGTCTAATCCACCAATCAGAGCTGGAAGAGGCTTTGTGCTGCTAGCGGTGCTTTTAAAGCAGGTTTCTGATTGTTCTCAATGTTTAAACATGGCTCCTTATACGTACTATTTATCAACAAGAGCCTTTCCCATCTAAAGCTCTAATTGCTAGCATGTTTTCTATCATTACAAAAGCGTTGTAATATGGCCTTCACTTCTCTATCATCAAGTTCTCACGTTTCAGGCGCAGCAAGGAAGTTACGCTGCTCTGACATGCAGCACGTCTAAATAGGCGCCATTTAGGTGATAACTGAAGGAGTTTCCAGTGTTTATATTTACAAACATTAACTTCATTCTGCATCTTTGTCCTCAGTAAACAGTGAAAATATCCCAGACTGGACTCTGGTCTCCATGTTTCTGCTTTAGCATTCCTTTTGCTCCACTTTTACTCCACTTCAAATGTTCAAAAAGAAACAACACATTTTGTTATTTTCGCATTAAAAGGGGCCAAACATAGAACCTAAACATACTTGGTTATAACCTATGGTCTGAAACATTCAATAAAGTTTTTATGAGTGTTTACAGAGTCATTTACATTTTAGAACGTCGTAAATCTAGTTAAAACTTTAGCATGACAGAGTCAGCTTTAATCATATTAAACCTCATTTCCCAACAATTTAATTGTGTCAAGTGATGAGTGGGTAGTAAATTTAGAAAACCAGAGGCTATTAAAAAAAACAAAAAAACAAAAAAAGAAAACCAGAGGCTGTTCTTTTTTTTTTTTTTTTTTTTAAAACAAAAAAAAAAACAAAGAAAGAAAACCAGAGGCTGTTTAAAAAACAAAACAAAAAAAAAAAACACTTGCACTCTTCATTGACATATTTACAGCCCCCAAA
>NW_015151123.1:68802-69969 GCF_000732505.1 Cyprinodon variegatus
AAAAAAAGAAAATCTGAGGCTGGTTAATAAAAACGTTAATGTCAAGCCCTGAATTGCAGAGATGAGACAGTTTGTATTAAATACTTTTAAATGCAACACTTTCTAAAACTCTGTGACATATTTATCAGAGGGGTGTATTATTTTGCTTTCATGCACATTTTTTTTTTTTTTAACAGACACCAGTCAGCTGTTTAGGCAAAAAACAAACAAAAAAAAGCAGATTTTTTTTCTGCAAACTCTACTGTCAGATAGGCGAAGTTAGCACTGACAACATCGAGGTAATAAAAATATGATGGTTAAGATCTGGAAGCAGCTTTTCTTCTTTTCCTCTCTTCTCTCTCTCTATATTGGAGCCACTGGCAGATATGCACCATAATGTGGAGGACTTGCTCGGTCACATCACACAGATTAGCAGACGAATGACGTTTTTACACCGCGGCACGTTTTATGAGAAGCAGGACACTGAAGATGCCGGTGCATAGCCAGAACATTTACGCGCTTTAGTTTTTAGGAGATCGAAAAAAACTGAAATGGAGAAAATACTTGAAATGTAAGACTGGTAGAAATGAAAAAACTAAATAATGAGATTCTTTAGATTTTTTTATAGACCTGTTTTTAAATAAGATACCTGATAAATAAGTTGAAACATTCTTGAGGCTAAACCAGGACGAAAAAACAAAAAAAGCGACAAGTGTTATCAATGAATCCCACTTAATGAAAGCTGAAGTAAAGGTCCTTGTCGTGTGCGCGTCGACAGCCGTGGTGCGCCCGGATTCTCAGCCCGACACCACGCAGCAGAGCCCCGGGAAGCGCCTCTTCCTCTGCTGGATTAGCGGCTGGGGAGTCAGGTTTAACAAGCTGCTGTCATCTGCAACAGAAAACAGACATCTTTGTTCCAATCAGAGATTCATAAAAACCATCAGCTGCTGCTGCAAAGAGGCTGATTAAGCTTAAAGATTAGTAGCATAAAGATCAGACTATAAAGTTAAGATTTTATCTAACTAAATTCATTTTTAATTATAGTTAAAAAAAAAAGCTCAAAATCCACCTGGACATACCAGGAAATGGCCCCTACCATTTACTACTATGGAGTAAATGGTAGGGGTGTAAATAATAATCGTTTTGTATCGATGCATCGATCCAACAGCCGACGATCCGATGCATCGA
>NW_015151123.1:70638-72337 GCF_000732505.1 Cyprinodon variegatus
CGTGGGGGTGAGTAGAAAATGAAGGCTAATCATGTTCTGGGTGTACTATTCCTTTAAATTATGCTCAATATTGAAGCTTGGTCTGTGCTACACGCTGTGGGTCTAGATATGGCCGAGGCGGCGAGGAAGTGGGGGCGAGTTAAGTCCGACATGAGGGCCAAAAAGAGCGGAGATCCAGGTGGAAAAAGGGTCCCAGCGTTCTCGCACACCTCGGGTCAAACTTCACGAGTTGTTTTCCGCAATTTCGGTCATAAAAACAAAACAAGCCGACCTCCTGTCTGCGGTCAGCTACAATTTGGGAGAGGAGCAGCTGAGCGTCTGTGGAGGGGGCGGGACGTCTGGAGCCGAGGTATTGAATTGCACTGATTTTGTGCAGTTTTTTTTTATGCTAAGCCTTTCAGAATCTATTACGCAGGAGTATTATTAATTTTCAGTGAATGAGGTTTTAATAGGAATAGATTGAGTGCAACTTTTCTACTTCTGTTATTTGCTGTTGTTTCTAAAAAAAAATGCATAATGATATTACAGCTTTCATTGTTTTATTTCAAATTTAAAACATTGTCTAGCCTGTAAGGTGTAAAAAAAAATAAAAAATAAAATGAACCAATTAATCGAATCTAATTGTATCATGGTGTATTCTTGCGTATCAAAAATAATCGAATCATTGGGTCAGGAAATCGATACTGAATCGAATCGCCATGATGGATGTGATTTACACCCCATAGTAAATGGGATTAACCACACTATGTACTACATGTGAAAATATGTGTATCACAACTTGAATCACATGCGATGCAAATGTTTTCCTATGATTCCTATTTGAAGCACATGTGTATGTGTTGATTTGCAATGCTTCATATAAACAGCACGTTAAAAAAATATGTTTTTTTTTAGGTAATTGCCATTCGAAACACGTGTATCAATTCTGAAGAACATAGGAATCACATGTGAAAATGTGTAAATCAAATGTGATACGCATGTTTTCACATGTGACTCACATTGAAGTGCTGATTTGAAACGTTTCATGTAAAAAAACGTGAGTGAAACATGTTTAAACGTAATTTCTATTCGAAACATGCATCAATGAGGCAAACATTGGGATCACGTGAAAATAAGTTTCTCACATGTGAGAACATGTAAATCAAATGCGATATTTATATTTTCACATGTGACTCAGATTGAAGTGCTGATTTGAACATTTAATGTAAAAAGCACATGTGAAACACATTTTCATGTAATTTCTATTTGAAATGTGCATCAATGAGGCAAACATTGGGATCACGTGAAAAAGATTTTCTCCCATGTGACTCCTATCTGAAGTATCACATAAAAAACTTGAATCACATGTGATGCACATGTTTTTACGGCATTACCATTTGAAGCGTACGAGTCACATGTGAAAAAGACGAGAATCGTGTGCAAAATAGGTGTTACATGTGAAGATGTGTGTTAGATGTGAAAACATGAATGCACCTTTTCACATGCGATTCCGGTTTGAAGCACGATTCACATTTGACCCGTGAAAACACATGTCAAAAACATGTGGATCCATGTGCTTCTGGTATAAATCATTCTAAATCCACACGTTTACATGTACTTTTACAGGTGATTGTTGGGTTTATTCAATGATGATTATTAAAGTAATGTGTGTTCATATGAAACATTGTAGAAATGAGACGCTCCACTCCTGTCTCATGAT
>NW_015151123.1:75184-76375 GCF_000732505.1 Cyprinodon variegatus
TACCTAATAAAGTGGCCGGTGAGTGTATACTTCTACTTAGGTAACAAATGTGTGAACTTTTGACACCACTGGTTTTACATGTGGTAGATGTGATTTTCACATGTCAAAGTATCAGATAGAAAACATCCACACTGGAAGCAAAGATCCTTTATCTCTCGATGAAGCTCATGATGGCTGCAGGCTCCATGCAGAACACACCTTGGTTTTTCAGCGGCAATGGCATCGTCTCCCTGAGTTTGCTGAGTAGGTTTCGCATCTCTTTCATGTCTCTGCAGAAGTAATGAAATATGACACGAAACAGAATGATTCACACTGTAAAAAAAATATATAGATGAAGAAAAAGCAAAGGGCCAGAAAAGGCACCTTTCTATGTTCTCAATGTCGATTCCCACCAGCCACGCCTCCTGAGGGTAATCGATGGGAGACGAGGATCTGTCCTCCAGGATGGGGACATCAGAGCTCTCGTCCATCCTGAAGTCGACTCTCGGCTCCTGGTCTGTTCCTGCTGGACCAAAACTCAACGCTTAATTAAATCAAAACAAACTTTAGACATGTTAATGTCCTGCTTTGTCAGGATTCTAGACTGTAAATTAAACGCAAAACATTTAAGGGAATCAAAACTCTGGCTTAAAGTATATTTTTTAGGTTTTTAGAAATTAAAATCCCCCCAAAAAAGGCAAAGTTTCTAAAGATCTTTTAATTGGAAATATTATTAAAAAATTTAACAGCTCTTTGCTGCCCTCTGCTGGTCATTGAAGGTAGGTTTAAACAGGAAAAGCTTGATAAAATTCAGTATTCAGTATTTAATCTGCTGCATATTAGGATTATCACTGCGGAAAAAGATGCTTTTCGAATAATCTGAGGCTGAATATTTATCAGAACTTCCCTTTACTCTTTCCTCCATCTACAGAGTTAAAAAAAACCACAGACTCCATCCAGCCATTATTCACTGAGTCACAGATGGAGCAGTAATGGAGGCGCTGCAATGTGGAAAATCTAAGTACACCCTGACTGCTTTCACTGGTGTTTGAAAGTTTCATCCATCAGAACCGTGTTTGCATCTTTGTAAAGGCAGATGTTTGGATGTTTGCTAATCTGGGGCAAGCGGGTTGGCGTAAGTTGATTTGAAAGGCAGCAAGACATTAGAAAAAAGTAAACGTTGCTTTTATTCACAAGAGTAAACAATTTAAA
>NW_015151123.1:77554-80288 GCF_000732505.1 Cyprinodon variegatus
TTGAGTATATTATTTTAAAAAGAGTCAGAAATGGATAACAAAACTGCTATTTTCAATGACTACTTATTTTTGTCCAGCTTTAACATCGGTATCGATATCGGTTATCGGCTACATGAGTTTTAAAATATCGGCATATCGGATATCGGCCAAAATCCCAATATCGTGCATCCCTAGTTAGTATTGCAGTGTTTCCCGCAGCACTATCTTGGCGAGGCGACCGCCTCGCCAAACTCACGCTACTGCCTCGCCAACGTTCCAAAAAAAAAAAACCAAAAAAAACCAAAAAAAAACGAAGTTTTAATTGATTGCCAGGCCCAGACCTTAAAACAGCATTGAAAACTCTACAGCTGATAATACTGAATTGCGACACCCTCTGGTTGGTTATATTACTACGCCATGGCAGAGGAGTCATTTTCTTTGATCATCATCGGTGGAATGAGCTGAATCTGATTGACTGTCTACCTCAAAGACGGATGTTTGCATTTTTATATTTTCAATAAATTAATTGAAAGTAAAGTGAACCTGTTGATTATTTTGTTCAAGCTAACTGTTTTTACATCGTCTCAGGCAGGTTAGATATCAAGCAACGTCTACTAAGACTCTGATACATTTTGAAAAATTAAAACTTGTGTTTTGCTTAAATATCTGATCCTTCTGCTAACACAATTTTGGTTGTTTATAGCATCTCTTTCAATGCGATAAAAACACTAAATAATAATTTTGACTATGTATTGGTATGCAATTTACGGTGGTGTAAGGTGCTGGAAAAAGTTTTAAAATGGATCTTGAAAGTGCTTGATTTTGACTTTGGAAAAGGTGTACGAACTCTGTCTTTTATTCTCCCAGAAAAAAAGAAGAGATAAAATAACTTATATCAATAAAGCACGGTAGTGGAGGGTGGATGATTTGGGCTTATTTTGAAGGACTTTGAACAAGCCTTTCATCAGCAGATCAATGATCCCAAAGTAATCGCCTAGGATACGACGGTCCAATCAAAGTCCAGACATCAGCCTCATGTAAAAGCTTTAAAAAGCTTTGAAAAACCAAATATCTTCAAACTTCCATTAGTGGGACCTTTGGCTGAATCTCTTTTTTATATGCAGATTCTGTTTTGCTTCAATAAATCATGCCAGAGTGAAAACTGATCAGTTTCTGAACATAATTTTTGTGATATTCTAACAGATAAAACCATAGATAAATTGAGGACTATATATATCGTCTCTATAAAGCTAAAAAAAAACAGGAAAGGTGTAAAGATAAAAGAGAGGATCTGTTTTGTCTTTGTGGACAGGTACTTTTTCTGTGAAGCTGCAGCACCCCCAGCAGGCACATGGACTTGAGCATCTCCGTTATGAACATCTCCAGGCAGCACTGCAGCTGGATGAAGAGACGGCAGATTTCAGGATGGATCTCTCCGTCCTCCGGCCTGCGATGATGGGAGACGGATGGAGGTGGAGGAGGAGATTCAGGCACACAGAGATGAAGGGCACATTATGAATGATTACAGCGCTACATTTAGACTGGCTAATGTTTCCCTGCAGGCTCATCTTTCATTTCTGCACAGATCGGTGCCCTTGATTCAGGCTTTTAACTGTAATACAGGAGGAAGGAAAGGAAAAGTTCTGCACACTGATAAAAAACAGTATTTTTACAGGTATTTCTCAATGCATTTTTTGTTTCTTGCAGTATAGATGTTTTTTTTTTTCTATTGCATGCAATTTTAGTATAGAAATATCCAGAAATCAACACAAATAAACGCATAAAATGGTAAAAATACAACACCATGATATTTTATTACAGTGTTATGTATGTTATAAAAGCTGGAGAAGCAATAATATGAATGATTGATATGATGTGAGATGCTGTGGAGTCTGGTTACCCTGATCCAGAGATGATGGCCAGGTCCTGGTGCGCAGCCCGGGCCATGGAGCAGCCTTTGGAGCGGGTTTGGTGCATCTGAGCCCGCAGTGCCGGACAGTCCACAGAGATCTCCCCCACAGATATCACCTGCTCCCGGTACAGAGCCACCAAGGTGTTGAATTCCTGAACAGTCTGAGCGAAAACAAACCAAACCGCAGCCAGTTTTTATCCAGAAATCATTACCAGACCCTGTTTTTTTCTGTTTTTTCTACCCACCATCCTGCTGTCGTCCACGGCCGCCTCCGTGCTCTCCCGCCGCTCCGGCTCCGCCTGCGCCCCTTTGCTGATGGGGAAGATGCTCCCTGCGGATCTCGGGCGCTTTTTCCGGCCGTACGGTGCAGAACACATGCATGCAGCCCCTCCGCCGGAGCCCACCCAATGAGAGGAAACCCTAAAATACAGAAATGTCAAACCTGACACCCCCCCACCCACCCCCCTCCGGTCCGACAGGAAAAATGACTCAGCTCAGACGGTCCCCTCCCCCCGGCTGTTAGCGCTGAGTTCCCGGGGAAACAGGAGCTGGTGTCCGGCGGAAGGGAGCCGCAGCAGCCGCCTCTGCATCCCAGCCGACAGGAGAGTCACCTTCAGCCGCCTCTGAAGGCCGACAGGGAGGCTGCTCCGTCTTCCGCCTCTGCCTCACGTGTGAGGGAGCCAACGGCAAAACAAGTCGTCACCCTCCGAATGAAAATTAACCGTTTATGGGAGACCAGACGGTGCAGCCATTTAGATATATAAAAAAAATATACATAAATAAATAAAAAATACACGAAAGAAACAGACTTCTTTATTTATTTTAATTATTTATTTTTTCCAG
>NW_015151123.1:82223-83543 GCF_000732505.1 Cyprinodon variegatus
AAAAAAAATCAGTTAACTTTTTTTCTTTTTTCAGTGGCCCTAATCCTCTTCCATAGGTAGCCTACTGTGGACGGATCAACATATTTATTCAGTTTAATTTTTTCCCATATTGTTGATCCATGACCCAAACTTTGGTATTCAATGCTCTAGACTAGATGACAAAGGATTACTGTGTTGTTTGTTGACCCAAGCCATAATAAATGGAAAAAACTATAAAAACACAATAAACACTTCAGTCATGTTCTTCAAAAATAAAGAGGAAGTTTATTTTACAAGAAATTGGAAACACTTTATGCAGCGTTCCTTTCATCCATCCATCTTCTAACACGCTTAATCCCAAGTGGGACGGCGAGGGGTACCAGTGCCTATCTCCAGCTGTCTACGGGTGAGAGGCGGGGTCGACCCTGGGCAGGTCGCCAGTCCATCGCAGGGCAACACAGAGACAAACAAGACCAACAACCATTCACGCAGAATTTAGAGAAGCCAATTAACTTAACTGTCATGTTTTTGGACTGTGGGAGTACCTGGAGAGAACCCACGCATGTTCAGGGAGATCATGCAAACTCCATGCAGAAAGACCCTGGGCCGGGAATCAAACCCAGAACCTTCTTGCTGCAAGGCAGCAGTGCAACACTGAGCACCCCGCGTTCCTTTCATAAAACTATAAAAAAAGCCAGTAATTTTGATGAAAAGATTGCAAATACATCAGATGTCCTCCTGTTCACTGAGCTCCCACCTACAGCAAAGAGCTCGTCTGCCGAAAACCAAAACTCAAAAGATGAATTTGCTTAAAAATACAGCGAGACAAAAGAGTAACTTTACAGCAAAGATGAACAAAATCATGTCAATGTGGGAGAAGGTGTGTCGGGGCAGACCCAGGATGTTGAAGGCTCCTGCCGTGAAGCGCCAGCGTCTCCAGGCGGCCGAGACGCTTCGGCGACCAGCTGCAGAAAAAAAGACGATAGTGAGGCTGGTTTATTTCTATAACGCAGTTCAGTAAAATTCAATTGACAGTGCTTCGCATGAAGGAAACAATAAAATATAAGGAAAATAAAAGGCAAGTAAAGATAAAGCTGGAGTGATGGTGCGGCTCTTCTTCAGCCTCCAGGAGGCTCACCACAAAACAACCAGATGGATTTCTGACAGATCTCAGCAGGTTTCACTCA
Organism: Cyprinodon variegatus; assembly: GCF_000732505.1. Taxonomy (NCBI): domain Eukaryota; kingdom Metazoa; phylum Chordata; class Actinopteri; order Cyprinodontiformes; family Cyprinodontidae; genus Cyprinodon; species Cyprinodon variegatus. Next base: position 83,390 of record NW_015151123.1, read on the forward strand.
CAAACTCTTTTTTATTTCTCTGCCTTTCTCATTTTTTGTTATATTCAAATCAGGGGGAGGAGTTTCCTGTAGTGGTCAGAGCTTAAAGGAATAGTACACCCAAAACATGATTAGCCTTCATTTTCTACTCACCCCCATGCTGAACAACACTCTG
>NW_015151123.1:85283-87611 GCF_000732505.1 Cyprinodon variegatus
AAAAAAAAAATTGAAGTTAATAATATGGATATAAATAAATGATAAATACTGAATTAAAAGAACAGATGAATAAAATGTTAATAAAATAATCACCCCATAAGAAGAGCGGGTTTTCTTTTGCTCTGGGAAGAGGCCAACGCACACAGGGGGCGTTGTGGAAGTTCTGCCTGCGGTGGGTCCAGACCTTCGGGAACAGAGTCTTTGCCGTTTGGTCGAGTTCTGAAGAGAACAACAGGAGAAGATTCTAAACCAGCAGGATTAAATCATTAGAACTTGACATTTCCTCCTCTTGCTCCATCAGTGTGGACAGGAATGTCTCATCCCCACAGAGGGTTGTCTGTCCACAGCTGTGGGCCGGTGGGACGCTGACCTCTGTGGAAGCTGGTGTGGGTGATGAGGCGGCGGCACAGCGGGCACGGCGTGTCGGCGGCCCGGTTCTTGGCCAGCCTGCGGAGACACGGCTCGCAGAAGACGTGAGCGCAGGGCAGACAGCTGTGGGGGCTGAAGAAGACGTCCAGACAGACGGGGCAGGTCAGGCTGTCTCTGTCCACGTCCCCAGAGTCTGAAGGACAGTCGCTGCTGCTTTCAGCCTGGGACAGAACAAGGTTTAGAAGTTATTAACCAGGGAAACTCAGTTATTCATCTCTTCATTCATCATTTCAATGCTTTCTTATTTGTTTCCTTCCCTCCCTCTCTACCTTTCCTAGGTTCTTTTCCTTCATCCTCTCACTCCGTGCCTTATTGCTTCTAAACAAAATGTTATTTATTTCCTTCTATACTCTTATTCCCTTCATTTCACAGCTTCCTTCCCTTTTTTCCTCCATCATCCTAATTCATTATCTTCTTCACTTTCTTTTCCTTACTCTCTCTTCTCCAATTGTTACTTTTGTACCTCCCTCACTTTCCCTTTCTTACCAATTTCCTTAGTCCCTTCCTTCCCTCTTAATCCTTTTTCATCATTTCTTCCTATATTACTTCCTTCCAAATTATTTTCTTCCCCAATTATCTACTTTCATTTTCCCCAATTTTTTTTTCAGTCATTTCCTTTCATCCTTTCTTCTCCCCTCCCTCCATTTTCCCCCCTTTTCCTCCTTCCTCACCAAATGTCTCCCTTTATTTTTTTCTCTACCTTTTTCTGCACTTCCTTCCTATGCTATTTCCTTCCTTTAGTCCCTTTTCTCTTATTCCAGTTAATATTAAAGATAATAATTGAACTTTATTAATCTCACATTAAAGAAATTACCTCTGCATTTAACCCATCCCTTTGAGGAGCAGTGGGCTGCCATCGTGGGGCGCCCGGGGAGCAATCAGGGGGTTAAGTGGCAGTCTGTGGGAGTGGGTTTCGAACTCAGAACCTCAGGATTCCAAGTTCCCTAACCACCAAGCCGCCAATCCTCCAGTTTCTTCCTTTTGAAACTTCTTGCTTCCTTCCATCCCCCTTCTTACCCGTTTTCTCCCTTATTCTCTTTTTTCTTCTTCCCTTTTTCTATTAGGAGATGTTTTCCAGAATACAACAAACAAGCCAAAGGCCTGATTTTAGCATTTTTTAATCAGTGAAGCAAAGATGGCCATTTACTTGTCCCGCGGAGACAGACTGTAGGAGGGATAAAACCAGAATATGGCTGGAGTTTCACTTCCACAGAACCACACAGAACATGGAGGATTTTATGCAGTTATGGGGTTTCAACTAAATGTTATGTACTGTTAGATGAAGGACAGCTACAATATGACAAGCTCCTCATTTAATGTTTTTTAACTGACACTTGTTACATACCAATAATTGATTGTATGGTTTGAATTATGGAAATATTTCAAATAATAATATGGACTAGACTTTATTACCTTTGAAACATTAAAAAAATATGGATATTTTGACAGCAAAAAAATTAATGTCAATGTAAAAACTAGCAACGCAGACATGTTCGAATATATTAAGAAAAATAACAAAAGTGCTTCTATAAGAAATTTATGAAAAACACACTGAGAGTAAAAGAAACACTTTTTTTTGGTGCAACATAACCTTAGAGGCATTATTGCTCTGATACTGGCACTTTTTCAGTTTATAAACGTAAATATAATTAACTATTTTTATCTCTTTAACTTTTCAATTAGCTTTTTATCCTTTTTTTCTTGACGTTAACTTTTTTTCCAACTTAATTAACAGTAGGGGTGTAAATCACATCCATCATGGCGATTCGATTAAGTATCTTCTTTTTCTTTTTGGCCGTCACGTCCTTCCGTCGTCGGACTAAACTCGCCCCCACTTCCTCGCCGCCTCGTTTGTATCTAGACCCACAGCGTGTAGCACAGACCACACTTCAATATTGA
>NW_015151123.1:88620-90499 GCF_000732505.1 Cyprinodon variegatus
TATCGATGCATCGGATCGTCAGCTGTTGGATCGATGCATCGATACACAACGATTATTATTTACACCCCTAATTAACAGTAGCTAATATATCATTCAAGGGCTCATCTAATCGGTCAAATACCAAAATAAGATGTGCAGCCATGTAGCAGCATCTTTGCTGAATGGCTGGATATAGATCTTGTGCTTCTAGACCTCACTGAGGGATGGGGGGACTCCATTTGGCAAATTTGTCCTTTAAAGGGTTAACAGAGTGGATGTGTCCAGGCGACAGCTGCAGTGTCACTCTTCACTGTTGCTCTCTGAAGCTAAACGCTCCACAGTGAAATTCCCAAACCTCTGCATACTGTCAACCTGACTCAGTGGGGGCATTAAAGATTCAAGAAACCCTCAGTCTGCAGGAACATTATAGAATATTAAATCAGATCTTAAAAAGGGGCTCTTTGTTAGATTAAATGTGTTTTATTAATCTGATCTAATATTTTGAACTTAAAGTGATATTTCAATTAGCTGTAACCAGCAGTCTGTGAACCAGACTCTATAAAGATCAGTCTGTAAGGATGATTTTTGTGTTTCCTCACCGCCTCCTCCTGCCTCTGACTCTGCAGCCATCTCTCTCTCCTCCTCTCCTTCCTCCTCTGACTCTTCAGACGGTTCTTATCTCGTTTGCTGCGTCTGATCCAGGCCGAGAAGCTGGACAGGACCCGATCCTGTGAGGAGGAAGAGTCCAGATCCCAGTCAACGATACGAATCACGTCAAACTCAAACTGTTTTAACACTTTAATCAGTTCTTAGTTCTTTTTTTTTTTTTTTTCTAAACCTCTGGAAACTTTTCTTTGAACTTTTATTTTGTGTTTCAGGTTTTTTCTGCCATCGGCTCTGATTCGTGATGAATTTAAAAACATTCCACCGATGCCGATGAGGTCCTTATTTAGTTTGCTTCATGTTTTTGATGGAATCCTGTCAGAATGGGATGCTTAACACATTTCTACAAGATGAGGATTTTTTTTTTTTTAAACAAAAAACAATACAACTTTCAGGTGATTTTTGACAAATGTGGAGAAAAATCAAAATGCATTTAAACTGTGGAGGCGAAAGAGTGAATATATGTGATTTAAGGTAATGATTGAAGACAATTACACCTTTCATAGAAAGAAAATTGAAATATGGATTATTATGATCATACGGAAGAGGATTAGGGCCACTGGAAAAAAAAGTAAAGTTAACTGATTTTTAATTCCGACTGAAATCTCAGAATATTGGATCTTAATGTAAAAGGAAGAGATGTGGGAGTTGTTTGGAAGGGCCAGTACACTGAAAAAAATGTAAATCTATGTAAGTCAGTTTTTCTTAAAATAAGAGCGTTTTTTGTTCTATTGAGGAGGTAAGTGAGAGACTTTGCCAATGCAACACGACAATTTACATTTAAAATAAGCATTGTCTCTTATTTCAAGTGCATAATATCTAATTATCTTATTCTAAGGATAAAAAGGTTCATTCCATTGGCAGATTATCCTATTTTCCTACTCAAATGAAGGTTAAATACACTTATTTTAAGACATTTTTACTCCGTTTCAGAATGTGTAACACATTGGTGGACAATGATGGAATAAGGTGGCTTTTTATCTGCCTGATGGGTCCCTGGTGATGCTATTTCATTAATGGAAGAGCAGAAAGTGATTAAAACCAGAGAGCTAGTTCAGTCTTTAAAACAAACATGGCTACGGCTTGATGCTAACATGTTTGTTAGCTGTCAGAATTGAGTCAGAATTCTGAGTTTTTTTCTTATATTATACTGAAAATGGAAAAATCATTTAACTCTTTTTTTATTTTTTCAGTGGCCCTAATCCTCTTCCATATGATTATTTTCTGTAAATGTTTA
>NW_015151123.1:92914-95402 GCF_000732505.1 Cyprinodon variegatus
GTCACTGCTGGAAGATGGCAGGAGGGAGGGGTTACTATATTTGGGCAAAGATGGCCGCTCCTGGACTCGGTGATCGCAACAAAAAATATTTTAATTTTTTTACTGATAAATTAAATCACCACGAAGTTTCAGGTATAAATAATGATCCATTGATTGCCCTTTGCTGATCGGACTTTTCCTTGAAAGGAGAATTAAGTAAACCCGAGCAGAGATCAACTGTGACATATTCCTCGATCCAGGCATTTTTTTTTCTTAAAAAAGCAAAGAATAAAACTTACATCTTCCTCTGCCCGCTCAGGTTCTCCTTCAGCGGTGGATCTCCTCCTGAGGAAAACTTCCTCTGCTGGCTGAAGCTCCTCAGACCGAGATCCTCCAGGGATTACAGAAACCGAGGGGGAAGCATCTCTGCAGGCTTCGTGATCTGAGTCCGACTCAGGTTCTGTTGGACCTCTAACAGAAAGATCAGTCTGTGATGTATGTGTGTGAGCTGCAGCACAGTGCTGCAGGTTCTTAGCTGCAGGGACAGGATCCAAAGCCTCTGCAGGAGCGACGGGCGGCAGACATGGCAGGCGGGTGACCAGGGCTTTTTCCGGAGCAGGGTTCTCTTTCAGGTCCACGGGCCGACCCGCGCGTCCCGCCCCCCTAGGCTGGACGATGAAGAGGTGGTTCTTTTCGTCCAGATCTACCCGACTCCTGCTGAGATGGACGCTGGCATCACGGCCGCACGGACAGTCGAAGCGACTGAGGAAGCTGAAGCCGCCCAAACGAGCCCCGCAGTGGCGGCAGCTCAGCTTCCCCGCAGTCCACAGAGCCTGAGGGGGGAGAGAGACGTCTGACTGGATACCCAGAACCACGAGGGAAAGGCTCAGGAAATGCTTCACATGGCAGAAATTGCAGTAAAACCCAAACAAACCAGAGAACAAATATGGTGAAAAATGATTCAACAGCAACGGTATGGAGCTCAACTGGTGCCATAAAGTTTGTTTGATTTTTTACTAAAAAAAACAACAACTCTGAAACTGAACAAATATGTGAAAACTGATAAAAAGGAATGTAAACTGAAGACAAAGGTAAAAAAAAAGGCTTTTTAGATTCAAGTTTGTCTTTTTTGTTTCAATTTTCTTTTAAATTACTGGTTTTAAACTGGTACCCCCTCAGTGGGGGTATTGGGGGGGTTATTGACAGCAGTTATGGAACGATGACTGACAGTTAAAACACCTGAACGAAATATTCCAATGTGTTGCATTCAGGAAGCATCGGAAATAAAAAATGTCTTCAGAACATTATAAATATTTTATGTTTAGGGGATTGGGAAAAAACTAAACACAAAATCTGAATTAAAAAAGTAATTTGAAGTCTTTTTTTGCATTAAAAAAAACCTTTCTGTTAATGAAAAAACATAAAATTTTTAACATTATTTCCATAAAACAGCAGCTGAAACGTGAGCTCCTCCAGAACCGACTGACCTGCTGAACCAAAGCCAGGATCCAGTCTGGGAGGTTGTCAGCATCTATGTGCCAAATGCTACAGCCAGCAGCTGGGCTTTCATCAGCAGCCTGAAAGAGAACCAACCAATCACAGCGCTGCTTTAGACTCCGCATCGTACAAGGAGCAACTCCCCCAAAGTCGGTTTTCATTTTATTTTTAGCTGTTTTTTCAAATCATCAAATCAAAATAAGAAAAAATACTTTATAAAAGACACTTCAAAAAGTTATGAGAAGAAGAGCAGAATAAAAAACGATAAAGAACTCATGATTATATAGTTTGAAGAGTTAAATCCCAGCGGATAAACAGGAGCTAACGATAGACTTTAGCTCAGAAGAAGAGAGGAACCTGCCCAGCGAAACATTACCCACCGTCAGCAAACATGTAAAGTCTAGGAGCGCCCGGCGACACCGTCTGCAGCGGAGCGTCGCTCCGTCCATCTGTTGGTAATAAAGGAGAGATGGAGCTTCTGGTTGGTTACTGGAGGTCATTTCCTGTTATCTGTTTCAACCTAATAGCTTCAGCTGAAACGATGAGAACTTCAGCTGCAACTCAATAAATCAGAATATCTTTAGAAATGTTTTAGGTCATTTTAATTGGTAAATCTGGTTAACAGCTCAGAACCCAGCTGCTTAGAAAATTTAAATACTGGATCAAAACAATAAAAATGCTTTTGAATAAAAGAGATATGAGTCAGACAGACTCGGTATTGGGTTTGGGATCTTTTTCCGAATTACTGCTTCTCTGTGCGGCCATCAACCCGTTTTATTTTTTGAAATGTTTTTTTATCCTTATTTGCTTTTATTCTGCTTTTATTTTCCTTCTATTTTATCATATCATGTAAAGCACTTTGAATTGTCAATGTACTGAAAATAAACTTGCCTTGAGCTTCTGATGTGACACAATGGAGATAAACCAGTGAGCTTCTACTGACGTCCATACGGAAGAGGATTAGGGCCACTGGAAAAAAAAAAAATAAGTTAACTGATTTTTTTTATTTTAT
>NW_015151123.1:97604-99226 GCF_000732505.1 Cyprinodon variegatus
ATCCAGTCTGTCGTTCAGCTGCCCTATCGCCATTTTCGACTGCATATTAATTTACTTTCAGCTTGAATTCAGCAGTATGTGAATTTTTGTTGGGAGGCACATTTCTGTTCAGTCGTCGTTGTTGTAAAGCTAATTTGTTTTGTTGTGGTAAGTTGTAACGTTTTTTTCTTTCTGTGGTATTAATAGAATACATGTTGTTGCAAGCAAAGCTACATAGCGCCCTCTCCTGGTGAAAAAAACTTATATATGTCACATTAGAGCATAAGTTGCAATTCCAGCCAAACCATGAAAAAAAGTGCGACTAAAGGCCAAATTATGCTTCTGACGCATTGCCCTTGCAACCGTCAAATCTGTGCAACCGTCAGATTATAATCAAAAATTTCTACGGACCTTTACTGGTTGTTGATTTTCTTTATTCGTATCCTGCTGATTTTTAATTGGTTACCCCTGGTTTAATGTTTATAAATATTTATTTCCCGTCATGTGCTCCATCCAATGCAGATCATTGGCTCCATCCACATCTAGTGTAAACTAGTGTGATTGGATGAGTCATATAACGCAAACACTCATTGGTTAGCTAAAGGAAATCATCAGAAGCAAGCAGGTGTTCTTCAAACTGTAAACGTGAATTGTCTATGCCATGCTACAATGTCGGATTCAGAAAAAGATGTTGAAATGTCTGAAAGGTCGGACACAGGCGAGAGCGTATCGGGAGATGGAGACCAACAAGACCTCCCTCAAATGTGTGTACTTTTGACAGCGCTGCAGGTGTGTCTCAGACATGGATCCCAAAAGGAAAAAAAAGGAAGAAATCTGAAGAGAAAAGAGGATTCAAAGAAGAATGGACCAAATCATTTGCTTTCATTATCAAAGCGGAAGGATTGCCTGCATTTTTGCTTTGTAATGAGACATTGTCAAAAAATAGAAAGAGTAATTTGGAAAGGCATTTCCAGGGAAGGCTAAATATGCAGCCGACCACCAAGGTGGGAGTGAGAGAAAAAGTGAGATTGCATAACTTCTGGATAAAATAGAGGAGAGCAAAGATAGATTTAAGAAGTGGATTGCATCTCCAAACTCCACAACTGCTGCTAGTTTGGTTGCAAGGATGGAAAACCGTCCACAGATCAAACAGGTAGGGCTCTGATGCAGGGATGGGAACTTTCTTCATGAACCGATCATCTCCTCCCAACAGAAACACTTCCACTATAGAAAGATTCCTTTATTGTGTTTCTATAATTTCATCAATGCAACAAAACCTAAACCGTGCAGTGAAGCGAGCTGAAGCAGAGCGCGATGGGAGAGTTCTCTGCTCCTCCATCACCTCATGCTGCTATGTGACATTTGCTCCAGGATTAACATTTAATCATCAATGCTTATTATATATTTAAGCCCATGTAGTCCTTTATTATAGTGAGATAATACACTTAGAGTCTGGTTGGCTTATATAAGACTTTGACATTTATGCGTCCAGACAGATTTATTTTTTGTTTCTTTTGGTCCAATATGGATCTTTGAGCAGTTTGGGTTGCCGACCCCTGATGTAGACTATAACAATAGACTATACACTATAGACTGTAGACTATAACCATAGACTATAAACTATAGACTATAAACTATAGACT
>NW_015151123.1:103209-106330 GCF_000732505.1 Cyprinodon variegatus
GGCGCTCTAAGGGCCTGATCTGTTGTCACTCAGGTGCTCTGACCATGATACTGAGAACACAGAAGCTTTAGTGAAAGAAAACACAATTGTTGGATATGGAAAACCAGAAATTTTCAAGCTCTATATTTTTACTTTTTTCATGGCGACCGTTTAAATTAAAAAGATTATTCTTCATAGTTTACGCAGCTGTCATTGAGCTGGAGACTGAAACAGGCGCAGTCAGAACCGGTCTGACTCCATCATCCTCACTGAGAAATGACGCATTTTCCATCACAGGTATAAATAAGATGCATCATTCTCCGTCAGCAGCCGCGACCTGCAGTTCAGAGCGCCTCTGCAGCGCATTCCGCTATGTGCGCTCAAAGGATGCGCATCCGGTTCTCCTAACGCACTCTCTCCAAACGCACGGGTCTCCCCCTACCATGGATGGCACCAATAACACCACAACCTGGTCTTACTTTGAAAACTTAACCGAACCCCCTAAAGTTGACGATGAGGAGGTGAAGCTGAGTTACCAGGTGGTCACCTCCTTCATGCTCGGAGCGCTCATCCTGTGCGCAATCTTCGGGAACGCCTGCGTCGTAGCCGCCATCGCGCTGGAGCGCTCCCTGCAGAATGTGGCCAACTACCTGATCGGCTCTCTGGCCGTTACCGACCTGATGGTGTCGGTGCTGGTGCTGCCCATGGCGGCTCTCTACCAGGTCCTGAACCGCTGGACGCTGGGGCCGATTCCCTGCGACATCTTCATCTCCCTGGACATGGTGTGCTGCACCTCGTCCATCCTGCACCTGTGCGCCATCGCGCTGGACAGATATTGGGCGATCACCGAGCCCATTGAATACATGAAGAAGAGGACGCCGAGGAGAGCAGCGGTTCTTATCAGCGTCACATGGCTGGTCGGGTTCTCCATCTCTGTGCCGCCGATGCTGGTGATGCGCTCCCAGCCGAACAGCGAAGCGGACGAACAGCCCAACCAGATGGAGTGCAAGATCAGGCAGGACCCCTGGTACACGATATACTCCACCTTCGGGGCTTTTTACATCCCGCTCATGTTAATGTTGGTGCTGTACGGGCGGATTTTCAAAGCGGCGCGGTTCCGGATCAGGAGGACTGTGCGTAAAACCGAGAAAAAGAAGGTCTCCGACTCGTGCCTGGCGCTGTCCCCGGCGCTCTTCCACAAGAAGCCCCACGGAGCCGCGCAGGGTAAGAGCTGGAAAAGGAGCGTGGAGCCGCGGCCGCTGCCCACCGTCAACGGCGCGGTGAAGCACGCAGAGGACGGCGAGTCTCTGGAGATCATCGAGGTGCACAGCAGCTCCAGGGGCCACCTGCCTCTGCCAAACACCCCGAACTCCGCGCCGGTGTTCGAGAGCCGACACGAAAAGGCGACCGAAGCCAAGCGCAAGATCGCGCTGGCGCGGGAGCGCAAGACGGTGAAGACCCTGGGCATCATCATGGGGACCTTCATCCTCTGCTGGCTGCCCTTCTTCATCGTGGCTCTGGTGATGCCTTTCTGCCGGGACTCCTGCTACATGCCCGGCTGGCTGGAGGCCGTTATAAACTGGCTGGGTTACTCCAACTCCCTGCTCAACCCAATCATCTACGCGTACTTTAACAAAGACTTTCAGAGCGCCTTCAAGAAAATTATCAAGTGTCATTTCTGCAAACCCTGACGGATCCACATTTTCTCTCTCTCTATATTTTTTTCTTGTCTAAAACCGGGTCTGGAAGCGTCCATGATACTTTCCCCTCAAGCCAGAAACCTTCAGAAATGATCCCGACAGCGACTCAGACAGGGCTGCTTATTAAGTCATACTGATGATCATCGTTAAATATCCAGACATGTCTGTAGCCTATGCATAGATAAAGCTGTGATCGTTTGATGGAGGCTTATGTTCTTGTGAAACGTCCAATAAAAACATACTTTTTCACAGATCTTGTGAATTTTCATTTTGTTGTTTATAATAAAAAAATAGATTTTTTTCTGTTCATCTTTTTTAATTACAGAACATTGAAAGTGTAATGGCTTTTTTTTAAATACTAGAAGAGATTTAGGAGGGTCTCAGAGGGTGCACTATTAAACAAATCTAAATAAGACTATTTTTTTTAACCACTAACAATTTTCTTTGAATTCTACGGAAGAGGATTAGGGCCACTGAACAAAAAATAAGGTTTACTGATTTTTAAATTTTATTTCAATTTAACATGGGAAAAAAAGTTAGAATTCTGACTTTTTTCTCAGAATTCTCACTTTAATCTCAGAAGTCTGACTTTTTTACTTAGAATTCAGAAGTCAGACTTCTGAGATAAAAGTCAGAATTCTGAAAAAAAAATTAAGAATTCTGACTTTTTTTTTCAGAATTCAGAAGTCAGAATTCTGAGAGTAAAGTGAGAATTCTGAGATAAAAGTCAGAATTCTGAGATAAAAGTCAGAATTCTGAAAAAAAAATTAAGAATTCTGACTTTTTTTTCAGAAGTCAGAATTCTGAGAGTAAAGTGAAAATTCTGAGAAAAAAGTCAGAATTCTAAGATTAAAGTCAGAATTCTGACTTTTTTTTCCCATGTTAAACTAAATAAAATTTAAAAATCAGTTAACTTTTTTTCAGTGGCCCTAATCCTCTTCTGTAGAATACATCTTGTTCAATCTTTAGAGTTCTTTTAAAAAGTTTGGCTTGAATCAAAATACCTACATTAAGAACTGGTAAGAAAATATTACAGGGCTTTTCTAAACAAGTTTTGTAATGAAAAATAAGAAAAAAAAGTACTTTGATTGCAGCAATAGCTTCAATAATTTGCTCTTTTAACAATTTCAGAGTGAAGGTTTTTCTCTTTCTTTCTCGTAGAATTAACTCAAACCCAATCAGACTGAATGGAAAGCATTTGTGAATATTAATTTATTGTATTAGATTCCTACAGTATTATTTTGCCACCACCATGTTTTACATCAGAATTCCAATTTTTCCTCATCTGTATGTTGGAAGCTTTTTGTCATGTTTGCTTGGTTTATAGTCTATAGTGAGCTTTAAAATCACCCTCTAAAAGCTGTCTACAGATTTCTTCTTGCCACTTTGCTATAATAAAAGGTTTGTGACTGCCACAGGCTGTCTTGTTGACAGACCATTCC
>NW_015151123.1:106598-109352 GCF_000732505.1 Cyprinodon variegatus
CCATTCCACCTGAGCCGTGGATCTCTGCAGCTCCCCCAGAGTAACCATGTTTCTTTTGCCTGTTCCTTAGCGTTTTACTTTATCTCGGCTCACCTGTCTTCTCAGCTGTTGGTTCTTCACCACTATAAAAAATGATTCTGGTGAAATACAGTCCATGCAAATCTTTTAAATATCACCTTTAAATATGAAGTAGCGAATATCTCTATCATAATGGGTAAATCCCAGTTTGCTGTTAACAGCAGAAAACCCAAACATGAACATATCATAAGAAAATGTGGCCATTGCAATGTGTGGATGACAGTGCAGTAACTGCTCTTCCTTATAAACTCATACCACAAAAACAACATAATGTTCAATAATTTCCTTAAATCTAACTTTATATGAAGCAAAAATATATTTTCTTATTTTTCTGTTTGAAAAAGTTAGAAATTTGGATTCTGACTTGTTGTGTAGCTCTGTATTAGTATTACTGACTGTTAAAGGGTCAGGAAGCCTAGACAGTGGTGCCGTTTGTAACACGGCAGCATGACGATTGTGAGTTTGATCCCATCCTAAGGCCTTGTGTGGAAAATCTTTCCGTTTATAATGTTAAGTGGACTTTAACTAATTTCCCTTAGTGTTTTATAGCTATTTAAATCAGATACACCCTACTGTACTCAACCAAACTCAGTGTAAACTGTTTATCTACGTAATAAAAATGCTTTTTATTTATAAAGCCCCTTACATTGGTCCACACAGATCTCCAAGTGCTATAAAGGCCTGTCAAATACGTCACAGTGCCAAGTAGGAATAATTTTAATGGAACACATGAAGATGAACAACAACAAAAGAAATCAGTAACCTAATGAAACATTATTGGTAGGCTGAATAGGAATGTTTGTTTGTTTTTTTTTATTTAAAAAATCCCTAAAACATTGATAATCTAACAGAAGATTTTGTTTTTCAATTAATTGTTAGTTGTATTTTTTAAACTCACTGCCCAACAATTAAAATATGATCGCCAAATGAATGAAATTCAAAAGTAAAACTTAGGAACTGTTATTTGTTATATTTAAGAAATTTATATTTCGATGTAGACCTCTGTTATCTTCCTGCCAAAATTGACTCTGGTTGTTTTTGGTGAAAACAGCAGAGCTTTAATGAAACATCACACTTTAAAACACAGCTTTGGACAGTTTTAGATTTTAGTCACTTAAATTCGCCCTTTTTTTTTTTAAAAAAAACACACAATTTCTTCTTGGGCTTCTTCTTGGCATTGTTTTTTTCATTCTGACGGTTATTGGACTAGTCTTAGTTAAAACAACTTTATCAGCGTTACTGTCAAAAGGCTGTTATTTATTATACGTTATCCTTAAGAGGTTTAAAAAGAAGACAAATATACAGAAAATACTTTTTGCCCATATTGCACTGACCAGATTTCCTTTCACAAGCTGATCATCACAGCTGTAGCAATAAGGTTCTTTGTAATCATGCATAAAACGATGCAAGAAGTGATTTTGGGAGTAAAATTATCTTGGAAAGGAAGGTGAGAGAGGAAGATGGGATAGGACTTAAGTGTCACGCCTCAGAACGGAGGACCAAGTATACCACAGACAAAAAATACAAAAACATTTATTTAAAACTGGCAGATCTGCAGTAGCAGCGGCTAGGGCGTCTAGGGCAGGAACCTCTGCAGAAAGGAAACACAGGTTAGTGACCACCTAAAACTGGCGGAGGAAGATAACTAACCTGGTTTAATAGTTCAATCCATGCCCAGAGAAGGTGGTTGATTCCAGCCGGTTGGCTGATAACAAGATATGGCGGGCGCCATTCATAGAGTCCCAGATGCTGCAGTCCTGGAGGACAGAAAACAACTAGGAGATCAGATCCGGGTAGATGAAGGAAGGAAGGCAGGCAGGATAATTCCAGAGGGCGAAGCCAAAGCCAGTGCCAAGGACGGGCTTAGGATACAGAACCAGGAGTCCAAAGAGATTTCAAAGGGAAATCCAGGTCGGTGACAGGAAACAGCTCCAAGTTAATTAAACAAACAGAATCTAGTCCATAGACAGGTCAGGCAAACAGATCAGACGGGAACAGCCAGGCTCAGTGGTTGAGAGGCAGAACAAGGAAATCAGAAGCCCTAAGGTAACGCTGAATAACTCTCACCACTGGCTGGTGGTCCTGATGACTGGAAACAGGCAGGTTAAAAAGAAGCAGGAGCAGGTGGATTAGATGAACAGTAACGAGAAACTGGGCGGAGTTAGACAGGTGTATAAAATGAGTAGCCCAGCCAGTCATTAGCTCCAAGATCATAACTTTAAGGGGAGAGAACCAGAGGTAGAGAGAAAAGGGAAAGAAAGAAAATAAAGACAGGAAATTAAGAGTAACTTTAGTACATTTTGTGTAAGCGTGTATCGTGAACACCTGGATCCAAATGCCTGAGATGAGAATACAAGAGCCAGGTCCCACACAAACCAAGCCATGACCTTCCCACAGGATCAATACCAGCCCCCACATTCACAAAGATCTCTCATAAAAAGATTTTTTTTTAATAATGGCAGGACCATTCCTTGTATCAGTTTATGTTATCGATAGAGTTAATACTAAATAGAATACGAGGCAGTTAGCATGTGGAATGAACTGTTTTAGTTTAAGCGGCTTAACTGAGTGAATACTTGTAAAAAAAATAAAACTTATATCTAGGGATGCACGATATAATCGGCCCCCTATCGGTATCGGCCTTAAAACTGAATATCGGACAACGGCCACCCCACC
>NW_015151123.1:109859-114403 GCF_000732505.1 Cyprinodon variegatus
TTATCGGCTACATGAGTTTTAAAATATCGGCATATCGGATATCGGCCAAAATCCCAATATTGTGCATCCCTAATTATATCCTGAGAAATATAAAATAGAAATTAATCAAATTGAATGTTTTTTTTTATTTTATTTTCCCCAATGGTTTTATTGATTAATTAAAAGCCACGTGTTTTATAAGTGCGGTCGGACAGTTAGTCCAACTAACATAATCTCTCATTATTTTTCTACAAAAGTGTTAAGATCCAACCCTCAAAAATGCATTTATGGACAATTATCTTTGCAACTGATGCCAATACTGTACAGTTAAATGTTTTATGTCAATTAAGCACATGAAAATTAAAAGAGTTGCATTTAGAACTTGAGATCTATGAACTAAATGCAAATGATGTCATCTAACATGTGGCCTCTGCGACTGCAGCAAGCTAGAGGCACAGAGGTAATGAGGCTCTGAGGAAGTTGACATCAGAAGAGGAAGGGGATGCAGCATCCATGCTTTTCTTGTCTGCTTATGAAGCCTGCACTCACATCTTTATCACCGTGGAGGTCAATATGCTGGGTCGTTCATTACAGAATTCTACTTGGTGTCAATTAGTTGCAGAAAGTTTCAGGGTTTATTTCAGTGGAGATGTTGTTATATCAGTTCAGCTTTGTAACACGCAGCCACTTTAAATGATCTCAGAAAGCAGCAGAGAAGATGTGGAGGCCCAATTTAAACCCAAAATGTGTTTGAAATTATTAAAAAGGAAACAAAGTGCATTCATACATAAAATAAAGGATAATAGAAGACAGGCAGAGGAAAGCCAGGATAAAAAGCTTGCAAAAATGAATTAAGATAAACAACAGGAAGCAGGGATAAGCTGGCTAAGACATACCTGAATATCCCAAGGTTCACTGTTGCCAACTCTTCAGCAAGAAAAGTTGCTATTGGCTGTCCTAAAAGTCACTAAAAGATGATATCATCAACAAATTTGATAATTAATTTAGTCACACTCTAAATACATTTAAAACTAAAGATGGAATCAATTAAATCATTTCAAGTATTAGTAATAATGTTTTACCCGAACATTACATAAATGTTATGAAATTCTACTTTAAAGACAGTTAAGGGAGGGACACACACAGTGGATGAGGCTAGCTATGAATTAAATGCTGGGAGGAATCCATTTTAATGCAACAATTAAAAAAGAAAGACTTATATTGAACTTTATATTTACATTCTTTAGGGGGGTAGGTGGAAGCTTTGTGTAGGCGAGACACATTTTTATTGGAGAAACAGAGGGATACTCTTTACTCTGTCTGCAGATGCATGGTGGAGGAGTTTGCAGCAGCTCTCACTGCTCACTGAAGACACAATAAACTCGATCTGTGCTTTTGCATTGTCGCTAAAGTCTCCAAAAACACATAAGAGTCATAAAAATTGTTGCTTTTTAAAAAAAAAATTCCCAAGGTCGAAAAAAAAAAAAGTTGAAACTGCAAATTTACATTAATTTTTACTATTTTTCAAGGCTGCACTTTTAAAAAGATGAAATTTCCAAGTGAGCTGCTTCCAAACTAAATATCTTTTTGTTTTACACTTTTGTAAACAAAATGAAAATTTGTCTCTCTAAAGTCTAAAAGGTCTAAAAGGTCTGCCCGGTAAGGCAGGCGGTGGGAAGCACGGGGGCCGCAGCTGCCATCAATGGGTCGGGTTCGGTCGCTCCGTCCACCGCTGGCTTCCTCCCCCCGTCCGCCAGAGTTCCCAGACCATCCTCGAAGCTCATGTGTTAGGGTTCTGTTTCTGTTATGTTTTTCTTTTGAGTATTCTGTCTTTCCTTACTCCTTGATTCCTAGTGTTTAGTTTTCTTTTCACCATGTTTCATTATCCCAGTTATTTGATTATTATTTTGTTGTTTTCTTATTAATTCCTGTCTTCCAGGTTTTTTCATTTGTTGTCCTCTGCTGCCCTCTTGTGTCCTCTTTCTCTTGCTCTGTTTTCTGTTCAGCCCTCACCTGTTTTCAATTCCCTCATTAGCCCTCTCTTTGTCTCTGTCCCCTTTAAAAGCCCTCCCTCTTCAGTTCATGTTTGCTGGATCCTCGCCTAACTTCTCGTCAATCGTCTGTCTGCCTTCCTCGTCTCTCCCTGGTTCCTAAATTTTGGTTTTCCCCTGATGTCACCTTGGTTCTGATTCGTTAGTTATTTTCTTGGATTTTTTGATTCCTGCCTCAGTGCCTGTGAACCTTATTAAACCACTTAAATTCACCTCTGCCAACCTGTCTCTGCATTCGGGTCCTCCTAACCAACACAACTTTATGACATAATGTCTTAGTTCTGCTGCATGGTAGTCGACCAAAACCCAGACGAAGGTATGAAAAGTAGGACTTGTCAGCGAAAAAGAGAATGTCTGGTCGTCTGATTGCCAGATCCCTGCAGCTCTGTGATAAAGCTGAGAAATGGTTTCATTGTGGGTGCTGCATTTCTTATATTAAAGCCAGAAAAAGCAAACAAAAGGAAGCTAAATAAAGGTGAACATTAGTTAAGATTTTGAGGGTCGGAGCAACACCACGCCTACTAACTTTTGACTAAAGCAGTGTATCAGCTACAAACTATGTAGCTAAGAGAGAGTAATGGAGTAATGGAACACACTGCCAGCTCATGTTAGGGGCTGTGGAACCTACATACGTTTTAAATTCTCCTTGAAAAATTGGTTGAAAACTAACCAGACATGTGTTCACAGGTAAATTGATCTATTTCTATGGGCCTGTTAACCTCATTTTATTGTGATTTTATGTTATTGGCATCTTATCTGTTTGTGTCTACTCTGTTCTCTCCTGTAGCGTCTTGTTTAATGTTCACTGTTTTTACCTGCCTTAGGACAGTGCATGCAAATGAGCTGTTGTGCTATTTCTGGCATATTTACATTGATGCTTTATGCTGACATGTTGATGAATGTGCATTGTCCTAATTCAAATAAATAAAATAAAATAAATAAATAAAATAACCTCAAATAAAAGTATGCAAGTTTTCCAGTAAAACAAAAAAAAAGTGATGGCATTGGGAAATAAACAACACAAGAAATTGTATATTAAGAGCAGATATAGAGGCAAGACAAACCAAACTATAATAAGCTAAGATGTGGAAAGAAAATATTAAGAAATAATGACTGATATAAGACTTTTGCACAGAGAAGTTTGTTAAAGTTGCTTTGCATGACTTCAAGGTGATATTTTATTTAAAAGCTATTGAGTTAAAATCTGCCACTTATAGGCTTTTCTTCTGTTTAACATTTCAAGCCATTCTTAAATCGTTCCAGTTTGATCTCGGTTTCCTTATTACTTTACAGAGACGTCTTGATCCTCTCAGCATCCTCTCACATCCCTGTGCATCTGTGTTATCTAAAGCTTAATCAAAGAGAATCTGTAAGATGTTAGAAGAAGAAAATTTGATCAACCTCAAAACACTGAAAACATCTCAGTATTAGGGGGACGGTCATGCAGACCGAAACACCGGCCACCGTAAAGTGAGCGACCATAAAAAAAGGTCAAAGTGGACGAGATTCCACTCGCTGCCCTTTTCCCTCCATCACGCCCGGCCTCGTAACATGTAAGTCTGTCTTAATAAGGCGGCTCATGAAGGATGGCGAGGTGGTCGCCATAGAGACATATGAGCGATGCAAACTCCGGGGGCCGAGGAGCAATTACCTGATCAAAGGCCGGCTGAGATACTGGAACATAGAGGTGAGCATGAGCAGCACGCAGCTGGCAGACAATAAGCAGGTGTATTTTTTTCATTGTTTACCCTCACTGAACAGGAAAACCACTTTATCACATATCCCACAAATAGTTCCTTATTTTATACTTTGTTCTGGTACTTGTACCTGCAATACCAAACTGAAATTCTATCCGCATTTTTTTGTTTAAATGTTATGAAATTACATTTTCTCTTTTTTTTTTGCAGTTACATTCTGTTTTGATATTTAACAAAAGCTCTACTGTAATTTGCATTTCATTTAATTTCTTACTGATAAACAAAACGTGTAGATTGGTGTAGAGAAGCTGACAGATTTTTGCTTCTTTTTTTTTCTTCCTAAATCCACCCTGACATTTGTGATTTGTTCTGAAATGTTCAGATGCCCAGGAGGCTTTCAGCAGGACAGTTTGCCGGCACAGTGGGAGGCTGTTGGGATGGAATATGAAAATAATCCGTGTTTAAAACCACTTTAAAAAAAACTTTAAAAAGCTGTTGGCTATAGCATAAAACTGGGACTAAATAAATTCCTGTTTTCATCTTGGAAATCTGATCTTTGAACAGTTTAAAGGTGGAAACATGTCCTGTATTCAACATTTTGTCTTAGGGAAAGAAAACCCCTAATGCAATAAGCTGCCATTGTGCCGAATTCTTTATAGAAGGAGGATTGTAGCCACAGCTGCCCTGGGGCTCACTGACAGAAGCGGGGCTGCCATACACTGGCGCCACCGGGCCCTCTGACCACCATCAGTAGACAATGCAGGTGAAGAGTCTTGCCCAAGGACAATATCAGGGCAAACTCCTACATCCAACGCCA